>NC_051178.1:56159785-56201975 GCF_013339695.2 Rhipicephalus sanguineus
CGACTATTGCCATCCACGTGGTCGGACACTTTCGTCACGTGGTCTGTCGATTTACACCACGACCACTCCAGTGCCTTAAATGTAAAAAAATGGGTCATGTGAGCGGAGTTTGCAGAAACGTGACGATGCAGAGCCACACAATGCGGAATCCTGCGAGCAACTGCCCTGAAATGTACCAACTGCCGTGGATCACACGAAGCCTCATCAAGGGACTGTCCATTAGTGAAAAAAGAATGGAGCGTCATGAAACAGATGGCGCGGGACGGCTCAACGCACAAGGAGGCCGCTGATGTCCTGAGAAATAGACAACGACGCTCGCGTCGGCGACGAAGGTCTAAGGCTACTGCTGCCCAATCTGGACGGACAGCCCCATCTCCTATTCCGACAGACCGTCAGACTTCTCGGAAGCGACAGCTACCACCAATGCCGCCGCCACCACCGCCCCCTGCATCACAATCGGAGAGCCGGAAAGACGCAGAGGATTTGAAAGCGGCGGCGGATGTCGCGTGGCCCTCACTGCCACCACTGCGCCGTCATAAAGAGCCGATGCAGAATAGCCCGCAATGTACAACATCGTCCACAGATGTTTGCCACGACAAAAACCTACAAGTCCTCGCTGTGCTGAGGTCTCTCATGACAACGATGTGCACTTTCCTCAACGGACAGGCAACTCCGTCACCTCAATGTGCTCTGCAAGTTCTGGATTCCTTGGAGCCAGCCCTTGCAAGCCTTTTTTAACGCCTACTTCTAGACAACCGCAGAGGAAGCGATGTCAAATATTTCTCGGTTGTGACTGTCTGTGTGTGTGCGGTGAACACTGTGCGCGTATTACTTGTTCCCTCTTTCCTCCCCGCTTTCTCCATTTCTTTTTTCTATCCTTCCCCCTTCCCCGTGTATGGTAGCAAACCGGGTGCAACCTGGTTAACCTCCCTACCTTTCTTTCGCTTTTAACTCTCTTCCTGCCATGAAATGCTCGCGTAATCGATCTTTTGAGGCATCTGCGGAACTGAAGGACCGAATGAAAGAGTTGGATAGCACAGGAATACTTGTGTAATCAAGGTTTGCACTATCATTTGGTGTATTTGGCGCGTCGCGTACGTCTTCATCGAGTGCTCTTTCATTACCACAACGCTATTTTTCGCCCATACGAAACTTATGTTGACACCGGCGGCGCCAAACGCTTGTTCAAAAAATTCGGCAGGTCCCACGTACCGTGTAAGTCGATGTTATGCGAAGCATGTGGCGGGAAGGTGACTGTGGTGTAATTTTTTTTACTGAGCGAAACGTCACGAAATTATGCTAAAGATTTGTATATATTTTATACGCACACATATATGCTGAAGAGCCGCATATGTGTTATAAACCAGTTGTTTTCAGTTGGGTAACGCTGTCAACGGCAACGTGGGTATTACCAACACCAGAAGCGCTAAGCTGATATGTAGTGCTTATAGTTGTCCGTTATCATGGTGAAAGCACGCACGTCTCACGAACCCGTGTGCATGTGTGGAAGGAGTTCCTAACAGGTCTTCAACAAGGTCGTCACACCGTGATCAGTGAGCACTAGACGCTGGTCGTGACTTGTTATCGGATTCGGTCGCGATAGTGGTGGCCAGGGGTCCATGTGTAGTGAAGTTTGAGTTATAGTACAGCTGTTTGAAATCGTGGATGCCTCGGTCACTCCGTCGACAAATTGTCTGCATACAGAGCCGGCGACATGTCGGAATCTGAAGTCACCCATCGCGTTGGTGAGGTTTAGGCCATTGAGGCTGGTAGGCCTGGATGGGGCTACGAGACCAACATCAGTAGATAGCGCTTGTCGTATTTGTAGGCTACCGGGGCGTATGTGACCTACGTAGCCTACTCTACAAAGCGGCTGTCAATCAATCTGTCATCGTCAGCGGTCAGCATGAGGCCATCGCCCAGCCTCGTAAGAAAGGAAGAGGACACTGAGTCGTTCTGGTGAACCAAGTGCAGTTTACGCTGCTATGATGTGAATATCATACGTAACTTTCGTTATTGTATTCCTCCGGGGTCGAGCAAGGCTCCAATATAGCTTGCTGAATCATAGGAATACAAATGTAATGCTTATCAGACTGCTCTAAAAGCGGAGCCAACGCTTGAATCACAGACGTTAATCTGATATGACGCCTGTATTGTAGGACTACATATGTAGTGCTTATTGCTTTCTTGTAAAATTAGATACCCAGCACCCCAACCACAACTGACTTTGCACCGACATTACGCCTGCATGGCTGTTTTCGAAACTAGTTTGTAGAACTGGCGTGGCTTTGTGGTAGAATACCTGATTGCCACGCAGAATGCTTGGGTTCGATTCCTGCTGTGACCCCAATTGTCATTCTTTCCATTCGTCGGGTCAACGCTGCCGATGTTAGTTTTTCTTATCGCTCTCGCATTCAAGTTACCAGTGTCTCTTCCCGCCATTCCTGGGTAGATATAAACTGTCAATCACATGTGGCGCATACCCGTACACCCGCGGCCAGTGTAAACAGGTATGTGCCACACGTGTCTGGAGGAAATGTTTTAAGAAAAGTAAAAGCGCACTGAAGACGAACACACAATGAAGGCACACACACGCACACGCATAGCGTGTGTGTGCCTTCATTGTGGGTTCGTCTTCAGTGCGCTTTTACCCTTCTTAAAGATGGAATACCAACATGCCCACTTTACCACTTTGAGGAAATGTTTTGACGACACACGCGACAGGATTTTCACGTTATTCATGTCATGACCACACAGTCATATTCGTCAAGTCCTCCTACCCTCCCGTGCTAATTTTGATCTACGCCAAGTTAAGGAGGTGGTCACGAGAGCGCCCATACGTAGGCGGCTAGATAGATAGATAGATAGATAGATAGATAGATAGATAGATAGATAGATAGATAGATAGATAGATAGATACATAGATACATAGATACATAGATAGATAGATAGATAGATAGATAGATGGATAGATAGATAGATAGATAGATAGATAGATAGATAGAAACGCTCAAAGTGCGAGAGGTTCGCTAAGAAATTCTTCGCATTTAAAAATGAAAAGAAATTATGAGGTTTGCATGCTTGCAAATATACATAACAGAGAAGCTACAGTGCGTGGTATGTAAAGAGAGGGTGTGAGTGGAAACTCATCTACGTGGCGCATATATTGGCGAAGGAACCATGGTTGATACCTATGGAAGTAGCCGTACTCCCTGTTCTCGGTTCTTAAGTACGCCGCCATGTAATCTTGGTTGGCAAAAAACATTTTTTGAGGCAAGGTTCCATCCTACTCATTATTTATATTACTAACTTAAATGATATTGGTAACGCACCCTGATTCTTTTAGATATAATGTTGCTATGTCGCTAGATATTTTTTAGACATCACCTGTCAGCCTGAAATCCTTCACAACATCGCTGAATTGGAGCGTTTTCTTAGAACTCCAACCTGCTTGCTATGTTCTTCTATTCAGTCCAAAGATGAAAATGTTTGGTCAATTTACTTCAAACGTCTTTATTTTGCTCTCGAGCTTAAAAGAAAACGGAACAAATGTACTTTGTCTGTTACTTGATGTTCATAATAAATATTCTGTCAGTTGTCTCTCTGTGTGCTCTCTCAGTGCATAAAAAGGTACTCAAACGTTCCATGTTTTGGCTTTCGAGTTTCCGCTGTAAATAAGCCGCGCCAAAGCATTTATTCGCTTCTAAATTTTTAAAATGCAGTCGTGCAAGAATTCAAGCATGAAATCCATTTTTGCAAAACCGTGTATATAGCACTTAGAACTGAAAGGTAATCTTTATAGGGAATTATTGTGGCTGCAATTGTTACTACCATTCAATACCACAGGTACTCCCAAGAGATGTAATTTATTACGCCCTAGATTGCGCCTATTTACTCCGAAATTTAATAAGAAAACATAAAAACGACCAGCCCACGTGATTACAAAATAATCCTGTTCTGCCTCTTAAAAACGCCTAGAAGAGGGTAAAATAATATCCTAATTACACCGCGAATTCTTGCAAGTAAGAACGATAAAACTCCTGCTGTGCCTATAGGCAGAATGGGAGTAAAGTTTTTGCCCAATCTATGCACTATATTTGCCGTATGCACTATATATGCACTATATTATGAGGGCATAGAAAGATGTACAGATAGGAGTGTTCTGGAGAATAGCCAAAAACTCCCACCCGGGTGCTTTTCTGCTTTAGAGTGTACAACCAACCAGGCCATCGGGATGGAGAGGCTTTCTTCACTAAAGGCTCGCGTTCGAGAATTCTTCCTCAGGGAATTACAGGCCGGGCCATTCTCGGGTTCGTGTTGACAAAAGACTGAGTGATGTGGAGGGCAGGGGCATTCGCACGGATCATGTTCTAGTGGTGAGTGCGTGCTACTAATCCGACGAGGGCCTTTCCTGCCCGAGCGCACGAATTCCCCAAGGCAGATCGGTCTTCGGACATATTCTGCCTGGGCTGGATCTGCCGCTGCTTCTTTCATTCTCCATCCAGCCGGCTCACCACTCCTATTCTAGCGAAGAGTGATTGCACAGCAAACATATTGCCCTGTGGTTCCCCGTTCGGGATGTTCCTGGTGGGTCGTGCCAAGTGAGAAGGAACGCGTATTAATTATAGCACGTTATCAGACATTCCTATATGATGAGGGTTTAATGCTGTCCATCGCTTATCGATATGTCCATTAGCTATGTCGTATTCTCGTGATGAGCGTTTTCCTTGATTGATGCACTTGCTGTCGCACCACTACTAGGAGGGAAAACAAGCGAGTCGCTCATCTCGAACATCCAGCTGGCTTCCTTCTTTCACCCTCATATACTGGCAGTGTGAGTGATTATGTGTGCATGTGGGAACATGCCATACTGATGCAGCTTCATGTCTGATAATTATACACTGAGCATGTAATTGCACACCTGAATACCTAATGGAAAAAAACCGATTGCGGTGGAACAGTTATTGAACCGATGCGACAGTCTACAAAGCGCTGGATAGTTTTTTTCTGTCATTAATCTGCTACTTGCTCGGCTTTGCGCAAAAATGAAAATTATAAGTGACCTTCGACCTAGCTAGCGAATACGTCGTCGCTCGATAATGATACGTCGATACGTTGCCGTAAAACGCGAAAGGCTCTAAACGTCTCACCTTTGTGGTGCATACGCAGAAGCAATACGCAATGCAGAAAGTGACAATACGTGACTTAAGATGTGTAATATTACCGCCCTTACAGAAGTTTTTAACACGGCATTTCTCCCTGCGTATGTTTCTACTTTGTACTGCTCTTTCTTTGCACGCACCATTTCAAACGGCCACTGGCGATTTGATAGTTGCGCTTCACTGATGCTATTTAAGGTCGCCGCACGAAATGGGTGCATGGGAACCACCTACGCAATTTATTTGCTAGGTATGGGCCTTCCAATGTATGGTTGGATGAGGTTATGTGCAACCCGCAGTGATAGCTTCAGTACTCATGATGTTGCGCTCCTGAGCTCGAGTAGGCGGGTTTGTATCTCCACCACGGCAGCCTCAACACGACGGTTGAAATGCAAGACACGCATGTGCTTAGATTTAGGTGAAGTTATAGGACATCAGGTGGTCCAATACAATCCGTAGACCCCCACTACTGTGAGCGACGATAACCCATTATATCGATAACCCCGGACGATGACCCCTTATATCGAAAACACAGCAGTTATTAGCGGTTAGGTGCGAGATGTCGGTATATAACGAAAACGGTGTTGCGCAGATGTCGGTATATAACAAAAAAACATATGATGATTATGCGTCTTACGTCACGCGCGTGTGTTATTGCTTCGGCTTTAGGTCAAGGAGGATACATAGAATTTGATGGAGTGGAGGGGGCGCTCGTCGAGTGAAGCCGGCCGTCGCCATCTTGCCAGAGGCAGAAAGCGCGCTCCAAGCCGTCGCGCGCTGTTGCTTGCGTGTGTTATTTGACGCTGCGAGTATGTAAACACCAACGGTTTGACGGTGGTTGCCTCTTGTGTCGCTTATGGATGTGCACACAGGCGGAAGAAAGGTTGTGGCTCTCACATTCTGCCCGTAAATACGCGAAAACGTCTTCGATTGAGCCATTCCGCATGCGTTTCTGAGGCGTGCTAAGAGAGAGAGAGAGAGAGAGAATAAACATGTTTATTTTGTTTTCATTTAGGCATCGTCTTTGGGGTGGTCTCCCCATTCCGGGAAACCATAGGCTTTCGCCGCGTCGACAGCCCTCGCTACCAGCTGGCGCTGGTCTTCGAGGGTGTGGCTGGCTAAGGCTCGCTCTGCAAAGCTCAGGCGTGTCGCATGGAATAGATGTACTTATAGGTGACTGTGTACATCCCCCAACCACATGGTATACCGTGCCCTGTGCTCCACAAAATTGGCACTACTGATGCGGCATGGAGTGTACAACAAATAATAGCCGTAATCTTTTTGACAGGTTTCCTAAAGATCCCACATTACATTAAAGTGGAGTTGGGCGAAAAATAAATGAAATTTACATAAAAAATATCTATGCCCTGCCTACACCACCTAAGTATCGCAGGCGCAAATCGGTAAATTAGATAAAACAACAAAATGTACTAAAATTTCTTTCGGTTGAAAAGGAGCAAATAAAAAATAAAAAATAAGAAAATTGATCCACCTTGCAAAACCACCTCCAAGGGAAATATTCTCTACATTACATACTACGGTTTCTTTTCATCTTGACTTACAATTGTTTTGATACAATGGATCTCCGGTGAGCTCGTCTTGACGAACAAGTCTTCCATTCTTTTCTTTTCCTCTTGTCTCTCTTGTGTAGGCTTTTCATTCCTCTCTTTGTTGGCTCCCACTGTTGGGGAGACGGGTCCGTGTTGGGCTTGTCCTCCAGTCTGTCCTTTTCAGGCTTACTGTAAAACTCATCAAATTGATTAGTGAATGAACAGGATTTTATTGAATACAAGTTAGTTGCTATAGGTGTTTTTCTTTGTTTATGGCTTTTATTTACTACCTCGGCTTCTCCCTATATCAACCGGCTCTTAAAAAGGTATTGGGGGAAATATACTAACATCATAACGATATAAAGATGTACTGTATCGGTTTCAAGTCACATCAATACAAGTACATGTAGCATAACTACACAAATTCAATCATATATTATATTATTATCATAACGCAATAAATATGCACTATATCGGCTTCAAATCACATCAATGCAAGTACATGTAGCATAATCACAAAGTCAAACATATAATACTCGACAAATTGGCCAGGCCGCATTGATGGCAATGATTGATAACAACATGTCCAATACATATTTGTTTTCTTATCTTTTTTTTTCATTTTCAAGTTTTTGCCTCCCTTTTCTTCTTTTTCTTCTATTTTTCTTCTTTTCTTTTCCTTTTTTCTTACTCTTTTTCTCTTTTTTTCCTTATCCCTCTTTTTCTTTGTAATATTGTCTGTTCTGTCTCTTTTCGTTGTCCTTTCGCAGTGCATTTTAAAGATCCCACAGTGCGGAGCCTGCGGGAGAGGGACTGTGTAAAGTGGAATACGAAAGAAGGAGATCATCTATATGCTCCGCGCACTTCGCGCGGGATTTGCTTGGACAGCTCGCTGTAAGCCATTTTTTCTGAGATTCGAGCATGCGTAAATGGGCTGACGTATCCGGCAGGAAGTGCAGTGAGAGAAGAACTGAAAAAAAAACTAGATTTGTTGACATTTTGATATGCATATGGCAAGACCCGCAGAATACTTGACGAGTTTGTCGGCCAAGATCAGCGAAAGTACCTGCTGACATAGAAACTCAGTCAATACCATGCCGAAAGCCTCTTTGGGTTAACGTGGATGAGGCAGATATAACAATGCAATAGCTGTACAGTGTATGGCTGTATACAAGCAACTCTTAGTTCATACGGAAAGTATTGTTCAGGAAACTACTCAGAGACATCTTAAATGTAGCCACTAATGCTACCCTACCAGATGCAAAAAGCCCGCTAATTGACATGCGCAGATCATAAGCACAGCAGGCCGATACTGACCAGAAAGCCTCTCTGCTTTTGCTGGTTTCGTGGTGCCGTACATAGCAGGCTTCAATGCTCTAAATGTTCATACAACAACTACATGTGAGCAGCGCATCACAGCCCTGCACTCAGGTGAGTTTCACTTTTAATTAAACGGAAGAGCAGAGGTGGAATTATTTCACCGTCGCAAGACGTCAATGTCATGTGCGAATAAGTAGAGAAAGGACTGGAAGCTACAGGCTGAATGTGATGCCATCATAACGGTGAAGAAGGGCAAAACCCCTCATCTTGGAAGTCCAGGTAGCTTCCTCCGAGAAAAAGTGGTTCCACAAACTGGAGCGGCACATCCTTGACTTCGACCCGCTTGAATGTTTAAAATTTGTGCAAGCAAATCGCTGAAGAATACATAAAAGCGAGGCTACGCCACATTACGAAGGAACGAAACCGAGAAGGAATCAATAATAAGATCAGACCACCTCTATCAAAGGCGATGATCTTCAATCACCAGTAGGGCACCGGCAGTGGTGGGCAGTATCGAAGATACATGTATCTTCGATACTATCTTAGATACTCTTTGGGTATCTTGTATCTGGATCGCGATACGTATTGCAAAACGAGTATCTGTATCTGTATTTCCGATACATTCAATAATGTATCGTGTATCTTAAGATACAAGATACTGCTATAGAAACACCACCGTGCGAAACAATAAACGTCGACAGGAATTCCGGTTCTCAAGCTGATATTGCTGCCACTAAGCCCCCTGAATAAAACTGGCGACCGTAACATCCTTCTATATTTCCGCCAGAGCGCTCCAGCAGAGTCACGTGATGGCGCCCGAGCCATCGCGACAAAAACAAGCGTGCGAACGTCTTCGTGCAGCCTAGCTTTTTTTTCTAGATGTTTTCTTTCTTTTTAGTTGTGTTGATGTCATGACACTTGTTCATAGACTCTGCACTCTGCTGCGTACTCCAATGCGTGCGGCGTCTTTCGCACAAATTCTGATGCCGCTATACTGTCGCTATCGAAGTTTGTCTTGCGTGTTGCTTCGTTGCAATGTCTCAAGAATGCAAGAATGGGGCTGCTTTGCGTCTCGCGCCTTTCACACATCAGCGATTCGAAAGTTCTTGTGGATACAAGCTTGAATTACATAGTACGATGAGATTGACTTACATGCAAAGGAGATTCTAACAACCGTCCCACTATCGGTGCTGACGTTAGATGCAATAGAACAAGCATTTACGTAACAGGAAATATTTTGACGTACTGTGTCTTTGTTCTTCCTGTTAAATTATTCAAAACGGTCTTTTAATGATAACTTGATTGTTAGCACAAGTGCTTTCTTTGCTGCCTTTCGTTTGCATCCCATACATTACTATATAGTACTCTGCATAGTTTTTCGCCCATCTGTTTATTGTAATATGTCTTTTGTAACCTGCTGCTAAAATACGCTCTCTGCTTTATTCTTATTTTTTAACTGTCTGCGAACGTGGTTTTATTTCATATCTCGCGGGCTTTCTCTAAAAGCCCGAAAACATTTACCACGCAGCATGTACGCTGCCAAAAAAAAATTGGGTCGGTCGCTTTTAAATTCGCTCTACGATGTGTCGAAGCGCCGTTAGCCCTAAAGTGAATATTAAAAATGTCTCATAATTGACCTTATTATTTAACCAGTTAAAATTAGTACAAAACATACCATAACGAGTGCCACATGACGGCAAACCAAATACCTTTGGTTTCATTCAACGGCGGTTAACCACTTGTCTTTTTAATATTGGGTTCTACTTACGTGAAACACCCTGTATACTTACTCACTTTGATTGTTTAAATCGGAACCAACTTGACTTGACTTGCTATTTGACTTAAATATATTCGTTTTCCTTTTTTTAGGTCACCTTAAAGTATTCTTATTGTTACAAATCCGCAGGTAAGCAGAGCTAGAAGTGGCAATAGTGTAAATAGCAGTGATAACCTACGGCGTTTTGTGCCGCTAGAATACGTCTGAGACGTTTCCTGGTGGCTCAGGTTCTCTCGGAGAACAAATGGTAAAAGATTGCACGTTAGTGAATATGTTGCTAACGAACACTTTACGCCAGCAGATAAGTAAAATATGAAAAATCACTGCAGTTTTATGTCCTCAATTAATTGTGAGCGCCGACTATGTAGTTCGTCTTTACACGATGCGTCACAAACAATACCGCTATCAATGTTGTTGCTGCTGTACACCTGTCGGTGGATGCGGTATTACGAAAACATTAAGCTTGCGGACAAGGTAAGACTGCACAGCGGTATTTGCGCCATCGTGCGAATGCACTTGCAGGTAGATGGTAACCAGCTAGCTGGTCGCCAAGTAGAGCAGCGACACCAATAAACTACAGAAGTGTCAAGCAAAAACAACTAACAGCGCGGCAGTTAAAGAGCTGTCATGTTAAGCAGCCAAACAAATCCCAATAAGTCGTTTAGAAATGAAACTAATACGCCTTGAACAAGAAAGTTTGTATATTGTGATACAAACAGGTATTTTCTTAAAATTAAACAATGCTGGTGGCAGTTAAGAAATTTTCAAGTAAACACATTTCTACATAGGCCTTTGCTGCTTCATTATATAGATATATAACAGCAAATTTGCAAATGTATCGAAGTATCTTAAGATACAATTGGGAAGTATCGTATCGGATACAATTATTCCGCGAGTATCTTGTATCTGTATCTCAAATACTTCTTACCCGAGTATCTTGTATCGTATCGCGATACAATTTGAAAGTATCTTTGCCCAGCCCTGGGCACCGGCCATCATGTTTGTCACCGTTCGTCTGATTTAACCGTATCTACCTAATGGCTGTGCAGGTGAATTGTCGTCTATGGATATCACTTGGCTGCCTACAAGTCGGAAATAAGTGTTTGAAACCAGAACTACTTGACTTCATTGCTTTACAAACGCGAGCAACTTCATCGGTAGCGCGATGAAGCATGCGTGCGGCAGCGCTTGGCTCTTTTCTGCCACTGGCAAGATGACCCCTGCGCGCTCACCGTGGCTTCACTCTCCCCAATAGAGGCGCAGAGGTAGGTGGCTTCCACTCCAGCAAGTTCTATGTATCCTCATTGTTTTGGCAAGCGACTCGGGACATAATGTACGCCCCTTTACTATCAGCCGAGATCCAGCGTCATCGGCATATACCATCGGAAGACTTTCTATGACATGAGTAAATAGAAAAGAAATGAGTTTCAGAAATGGTGCTGCGTTTAACACCATCACGGTTATTGAAAAAAAAAACATGCCTACAGTATCGACAAACACTGTGGTAACGCCACGCTGTGCACTCGCGCATCCTCTGAAAGCCAGCGACGAAGCCAGTAGGCCTCGCCCACAAGACACCATAGCAGACGGCACTAGCTACCTAGGATGACCTCGACAATTATCTCTGAAGTTTGACGGCTTAGTTAACATTCATAGGCTTATGTATTGCTTGAGTGAGTACAACTGATTTTCTCGAAGCCGACAAACTTCAGAGGGTGCGAAGAGCGAAAGCCTGGTTGTGTTTACTGCTTATGTGCAAAAAACCTTTCCATGTTCCATGGCTTCACATCTCTCCATATCCATTTTAGTTGGAAGTGCTTTACAGAGCAAGCACGCTTTTGACGCACTTTGTTGAGCAAGTAAACAATTTTATTAGAAATAAAGCTAAAAACTCATGGGTTCCCTTATGAATTTCCTTAAGACGACTCGAAGGCGAAAATCATCTTGTTTTTCTTTTTCTAATCAGCCTATGTAACGATCCTCTCCTACCCCCTTCCAAAAACTTTCTGCACCAAAAAGGGCTGTGTAATGCCTCCAGTATCGGAGGTATTGAAGCTTTCTGCACCCCACCTGGTTTTGCATGCCTCCGTTATCGGCCCACTCTTGACCAAGTGACCAAACGTCATGTGTTAACGTCGTTATGTCACATCACGCTATGTTACGTCACGATGACGCCACAGTTACGACTAATGATGTCACAATTTTTTGTGATTTTGTGACTTCATGATGACGTCATGTGGTGGCGACATCACGTGATTATTTTTTTTTTCATCAGTCGTTCTGACGCCGCCGATGCGGACGCCAACGCCGACGGTCAATTTTAGCATGTGGTGAGGCATCTAAGAATTTCCGTTTTCAAAATTGAGGTGTCGTTGAACTCTGTCAAGGCGATTGGCCAGCGAAGCTTCTGGCACCCGACACAGAGGTGACACAGAGTTTCGAACCATAGCCGGTCACAAATTGTGCAATTCAATCAGACATGTCTGAATATACAAGTTCGTCGTAGAAACCGCCCTCATATTTCCAGCAAATGTCACTACAAAATGATACGTATGCTAATAATGAGGTATTTATTAGCTCACTAACAGATTTGTTGTAATTAAAGATGTATTTTGCACAGAAAATATTTCAGAACCACGTTTTTTTTTCTAAATTTGGTTGCCGTAAAGGCATAATGAGAATTTGAATATTGCACCGCCATGGTGATCTAATGGTTATGGCGCTCGGCTGCTGACCCGAATATCGCGGGGTCGAATTCCGGGCGCAGCGGCTGCATTTTCGATGGAGGCGAAAATCTTTCAGGCCCGTCTACTTAGATTTAGGTGCACGTTAAGAACCCCAGGAGGTCGAAATATCCGAAGCCCTCCACTACAGTGGCTCTCATAATCATATCTTGGTTAAGGAACGTTAAACCCCGGATATTATTATTAGAATTTGAATATTCCATGACCGCAACTTTCACCGAGACAGCTGCAAGTACAAAGTTGTAATCAAAGCCGTTTGCCTAAAAAGAGACCGCACTTCAGAAAAGTCAATATGAAATTCACCTACAAATGTGCGATGTCAATGAATGTTAAACAATACAGATGGTCGAAATTTCGGGATGTCTACAACACAACCTGCCTCACTATTGTATCAAGGTTTTGGCACGTAAAAACTGATTATTATTATTATTATTATTATTATTATTATTATTATTATTATTATTATTATTATTATTATTATTATTATTATTATTATTATTAATAAATACTATAGTTGTTATGATTATTATGAACTTGCACATAACTTTCTTCTGGCAGGAAAAGCGTGCGTGTGCACTTTGTTACACAGTGCACAGTTTGCCTAAAGTTTACCTAAAGATTGTCATCATTGGTGAGATAAGACACAGTTCGACCATCGTGTAGAGGGTTTCGAGATTAATTGCATTTTTCGTTGCATGCTAGTGCTCACGCAATACGACATACATGCTCTATGACGACCGAGGTAAACTTGCTCTCTACACAGTTTGACTGCAGCTATGAAATTTGCCTCAGCGAAATGCAACACGGAAATAAATAACCAATGCACAAGCTCACTGGCCGAAGCAGCCTAACTGCCCGTCTTACTCTTATTTCTGCAAAACCGTACTTTCATTCATCTTTCCAGGAGTTGAGCTTCGGCCGGGCTGATATATCTTTTTTCGGTGCTTAGCTCAGACAGCTGAAACAAAACATGCAGACGTCTAGACGCCACATTAGGGCCATATTGCTTCTCTTTCGGATTTATGTCTGATCCGCCGCCGACAATACTTACCCAGCGCTTCAAAGCAGTACAGTGCGAACATGCCCTAACTGTGAGCAGTTTTAAATTGCAGTTTACTCCTATGTCACTAATTCTACTACTTTTTTTGTTTTCTTCCTCCTCGCTTGTGACGAATTAGCCGTCCAGGGAACACTTTTAGCTCGTTAAGATAATGACTGATATGAACGCAAAGAAATGCTTTTTGGGCTTAATAAACCTCTAGCTATTGCACGAGACAAGTATATTAGAGCAAAGCTTCCCATTGTGCTTCAACATCCTGCTAAACATCGCTAACCGTTGTCCTAAATTTACGGATTGTTGTTTGGATATTGAAGACAGAATAGACAAATATTGCTCGAACAATAAAAACCACCTTTCACCACTATTTAACAGGATGATCCCAATCAGCAGGAAAAATGTATACGGCACCATGCTCCTGAGACAGAAAGAGAGATAGAAATCTGAAATATGTTTTCTTTGCGCATTTCTGCGGTAATCTGTTGTAAAATGAAGAGAAATGATCGGTGCTGGCAAATACAGGTGCACCTGGTATGCTTATTTTCAGTCATCAATATTTGATGCGACCGTTCAATGGCTCTGGCATTATAATAGTTCACGACAAGCGAATTCCATGCTGCTGGTGTCTGGTTTGTTTAGGGAAAAACAAAGCGCGGAACTAGGTATCTGCAGTAGAAACGTCTGCAGAAGAACAGCATTGATCGTCGACCTTGAAACGTTCTAGCTATATCAATGTCTCCCTCCGGCAAATAGCAAACATTTATAGGAACCAGAGCTTATACACATTCAGAAACACTCACTGCAACGAATTCTGGCCTCAAACACAACCTTCGTCCATTGCTTTCAGATATAAAAAATAGCGATATTACGCAAAGTGGAAAATTAGTATCAAGAAATGGTTTTTCGCGCACTCTCGCATCCACAAAAATACCCTAGCGGCACCACAGGGGTCGGGTCCTTTGAGTGCGTCCACGCGTGTCCTCACTGATACATTCGCTGTGACTTGCAACTATACGTATAGCAAAAGAATGGCATGCCAGCACACAAACCAAGCGACACAGTGACGTGCAACGCAAGATATCACCCGAGTAGAGAACAGCAATAAAAGAAAAGATACATTGGTGGATGCGCTGATGCCTGGAAAAAGGAATTGACCGAGAAAGAAGGGCGTGTCAGGAAGTTTGAGTGCGCAAGGAAAGGAAACAAAATAACTCATTTTCTGCTCTTGCTAAGCCCACTGCACGGTGTAAGAATATACTCAGGTGATGACACTCTTCCCCCAACGCATGGGAAACCGCAATCCACGCGCGTCCAGATTTTTTTTTATTGAAATGGTGAAATAGGAGAGGTTGGTGCCATTATGGTGGCACCGGCTACTCGTTCTCGCTTAGAAGACAAAATATGTAGTAACAAAACTAATAAGGGCACAAAATGCAATACAGTAGAACACATAGGAAAATACGCACAGCCGAACATCACATGGCAGTTCATATACGTCTAATAGGTTCATATGTACACAAGTGTTGTATGACAAGTTCAAATGGGAAAAGTCAGTTCACCCGTATACGTTCAAACTCAAATATTCTGTATTGCTTGACATACACAGGAAAACACACTGACACAAATGATGACAAATAAAATCAAACGCACTATCACATACGTAACACAATTCCTTCAGTATGAATGGGAAGTCGACATCGTGTGCAGTAGGTCAATATTTCGATAAAATATTCGATTCTTCAAGAAACTTCTTGAAGGCGACAAGCGCTCTTTTCTGAAGACTTGCCGTTGGCCATGGACCTAGTATTTTAGTTAATGTGAAAGGCCTTCTATCTAAAAGTAACAGCCTTATTCGTAATACTTTTCGTTTTGATAAATATTTTGTGCACTCGATAAATAGATGATGTTCATCTTCGTCAGGGTGGCCGCAGGAACATTCTGGACTAGACGACCGTTTTATCCTGTGTAGAAAGTGTCGCGTAAATGCTGTGCCAAGCCGTAGGCGGTGGACTAATGCTTCAAATCTCCTATTTTCTCTCAAGTCTGATGGAATGCATAATTTTATGTCAGGGTCTATTAAATATAAGTCCGAACTTTTAAACTTTTCATCGAACCATTTGTCTTTGGTGAGGCTAAGGGTTGTCTGTCACAGGAGTAGGCGGATTTCATTGTGAGAAATAGGAAGGCTAATCGTATCTTCGTTATTGTGTGCCCAATTTGCCGCGGCGTCCGCTGCAGTGTTTCCTGGAATGTTGCAGTGACCTGGTATCCATTGGAATGCAATCACGTGATTCATTGCTTTTGCTTTTGCGTGTTCTTTTAGGGTCTGATATAATAGGGAAGAGTTTAGAGAATCTTTTCTAGTACTTTGTAGAGACGTTAGAGCGGCCTGTCAATCGCTAAAAGTGACCCATTTTTGCTCCTTTCTTACTGATGTTATAAAGCGCAACGCTGAGAGAATTGCAAAGAGTTCCGCAACGGTAGAAGACGTCACTCTACATAATTTAAATGTCGGCTCCACTGCCAAGTGTGGAATGACAAAAGCCGAAGAGGAGGAATTTGCATGGCAAGAGCCGTCTGTATACACGTGACTATACTGTGGATACAGATTATAAATCTTGAATAGTGCCAGCTGCTGCGCGAATATCATGAACATGTCCCTTTTAGATATTATTCCCTCAACCGACAACTGTATTTTTGGTCTTGGCAGCATCCAAGGAGGGAAATTATTATCTACTCTGCATATCTCATATCTCGGTAATAGTGCTTTATGTTCTTGAACAATATTGTGAAGCTTACATTTATTTCTTTCTATAAGTGCGAGGTTCAATGGATGCGTCTCGTGCTGAGTTAAAATGCGGTAAACATGTCGACAAGTTTCGACTGTTCGTATGACAGTAAACGGTGGGTGACGAGCTTCAGCTATTACGAGAGGACTCGAAGTTGCCTGTGGGACTCCTAGGCACACCCTTAGCCCCCTTGCCAGTAACCTCTGAAGGCGTTCCTCGGTAGTTTGCGATAACCCCTGGAGAATAGGCGCCGAATAAGCAATCTTTTGCTTTATTAGTGCGTTATGCACTTGCAGTAGTGAAGAGACTGATCCCCCCCGTGTTGTGCCAGCGAGTCGACGGATTACGTTGACAACTATGTTGACTTGTTTTTCTAATGCGCGAATGTGCGACGCCCTCGACAGCTGTCTGTCAAGGATAACGCCAAGAAATTTATGTTCTTTCACCAACGTCAATGTTTGTCCTTCCAGTGTAAGATTGAAATTATTCATCTGTCGTCTAGTGAAAGGTAATACGCTGTCTTCGCGTACGAGAGACTCATGCCTGTTTCCTTCAAAAAATTATCGATAATGTTAAGACCCTGTTGCAGCACTGTTTGAACTTCGCGTATATCTGATGCTGAGGCCCATATGCAGATGTCATCTCCGTAGAGTGAATACCGCAATCCAGTTGGTAATTTTCCCGGTAACGCTGCCATTACACAGTTGAAGAGGAGTGGGCTTAGAACACTTCCTTGTGGAACGCCCTGTGTGACGGAATGGTAATTACTTTGTCCCTCAACTGCTACCATGTATATTTTCCTTTCACTTAAAAAATTTGAAATCTATCGCAGCGATCGACCACATAATCCAAGTTCTAACATCTCAGCCAGCACGTGAATGTGACTAACAGTGTCGAATGCCCTTTGAATGTCGAGAAATACCGCAATTGTGACGTTCCCGCACATGCATTCGTACTCAGCGCATGTGACGATATCTAATACCGCATCCATTGTGCATCGCCTTTGCCGAAAACCTGTCATGCAGTCTGACAACACTTTTGTATGTTCACACCACCATTGAAGTCGACCGTTTACCATTATCTCCATCAACTTACAGAGACAGCTTGTGAGACAGACCGGGCGGAAGGATTCAAGGCATAGAGGGGTCTTTCCTGGTTTTAGGACTGGAATTATACGACCTAATTTCCATGAATCTGGAAGAGTCTCTGATATCCACATATCGTTAAATAGCTCTAGCAGTGCCATTCTACCTGCTGGTCCGAGGTTCTTCAGCATCATATAAGTAACGCCATCTGGTCCCGCAGCTGTCTTTGTACGACATAACTCAAGAGCACTCTTCAGTTCGTCTAAGCTAAACTGACAATCAAGTTGAGGGTGTTGCGACATAAAACACGCACGCACCTTTTGATTAGCAAGTGCTTCGGAACTTGTAAATTGTGGACATGTAATTGTGATTCCCGGTCTGGTTATTAGCCGACAGAATTCGTCAGCAACATCCGCCTGCTGAGTGTTAAGGGCTATGGAAAGAGCTCGGAAAGGATTGCTCTGGGTAACGGGACCGCTGAAGGATCGGAAAACCGCCCATATTTTAGGAACAGGAGTGAAAGGACTCAACGACGAGCAGTATTCTCGCCATCGTCTCTTACCTAATTTCTGTAAGCGACGGTGTGATGTTGAGTGAGTTTTTTGTGCCGTCTTGTAGTCATCGAGTTTCCCGCTGCGACGGTAAGCCCGTTCTGCTCGTCTTCTGATTGCTCTTAAGCGTTCATATTCTCCGTCAACTGCAACATACTCATTTGAGGCAATGACCTGCTTGGTGCTAATCTTATAAGAGTCGCACAGTATAGTTGTAAAAGTTGCTAAGTTTGGCTTTTCGCCTAATGCACTCGTTATGCGATGACGAAAATGCTGCCAGTTAGTATATTTTGAGTAGCGCTGAGTCCTTGTACTCCGCATAAGCCGATGTTTTATCAGAATCGGGAAGTGATCACTGCCATGTGTTTCTATATCCGTTGACCATTCAGAACCCTCAAGAAGGTCATGTGAGCATAGCGTGACATCGATACAGCTGGAGTAACGATACCCTCTTAGAAAAGTTGGAGAGCTATCATTTAGCACTGTCAGCTTGCATTTCTCGGCTGCGCACTCAATAACATGTCCCCGAGAATCAGTATGTTCACTGCCCCAGATTACGTTATGAGCGTTGAAGTCCCCACACACCAACACACATGTGTCTGCGATATCAAACACATTCACCAGGCTGTCTAAAGATATTTTGCTAGAAGCTTCTAGATAAAGGCTTATCACAGTGACACTTCTATTTCTAAAAGATATTTTACATGCCACAAACTCCGGTATGTCTGAGTCACTTAACTGTATTAAATAGGACGGCAGATCTTTTCTAACGCATAGCATGGCTCTGCTGTTTCCAGCTCTGCGCGATGATTTATACATCACGTAGTTGGAAAGTCGATAGTCATCACGCACACCTGCCTCCTGTATGCATAATACAGGAAAGTTATGTTGAGCGAGTAATTTACGAAAATCAGCTGCCTTATTACGAAGGCTGTTAGCATTCCACTGATATATGAAGACATTGTCATAGCGACTATTCATAGTAAGCCTGCCGTGAAGCTGACTGAGGTTGTGGGAGCACTAACGGCTCCATTGACAGTAATGCTTTTACCTCCGGTAGGTTGTTTGCTTGTGGAAGGGCGCTGAGAATTGCACGAAGAGCTGTGAAGAGCATCGGTAGGATCACCTGAGCGAGAGGTATAGACGAGTGATCATTAACTGGCGCTGAAGCTCCGTCCGGGGTCGGAGCAGGCCGTCGAGGAGGAGCATCAGATGACCGCTGAGATGGTTTCTGTGGCAGGAGCGAACGCTTAGGTAATCGCTGGGGTGATGTTTGATGAGGTGTCTGCCGTGGTGTCTGGGAGAGGTGAGCACCATTCTCTGAGAGCAGATCGTGTCGCTCGCTGACCGGAGGTTGTCTGCTCGGTTTCTTTAGGACTGTAGAATAACTCATTTTATCCGCTTGATCCTGCTCTTCGTAGGCATTTGAAGCCGCATATCTTACAGTGTCAGGGTTAGGTGGGGGCGCATTATGTGGAGGCGGCCTTCCATATGTCCACTCGTGCATGCGTAATCTTGATGCAGCTCTGTTCTGAGGGCACCCGGAGTAGGAAGCTGTATGATTTCCTCCACAGTTGGTGCACTTTGGCTGCAGCATGGACTTGCACTCCGAGTGGTCGTGGTTCTCTGAGCATATTTTGGAGCGACGTGGACTGTGACAGTTCTTGGCTAAATGGCCAAATCTCTGGCAGTTGTAGCACCTCAGGGCAGGACCAAGGTATTCTTCCACAGGATGACTCGTGAAGCCCAGATGCACCCTTTCCGGCATTGACCTGTCTTCTCTGAAGGTCAGTACAACAGTTCTCAGAGGGTGAGATTCGATCGCACCATCTTGTCGTTTGAAGCGTGCCTGACGGCTGGCAGATGTCACACCAAAATCCTTCAAGAAATCAACCAGTTGCTCCTGAGTGTATTGAAGTGGAACATGGCGTATCTTACCGACGTTTCTCGCATAAGATGCTGGAATATAAGGCTTGACTCCCAATTCAGCCACTTCATTCATCGTTAGGAGATGCTTTGCCGATGACAGAGAAGAAACGCTGACAGAAAAGCTCCCATCTCTGTTTACGCGGAACGACTGCACTTTTTCCTTTGCCGCTGAGACAATTTCCGAAGCAGCACGGTTTGCATTCACATGCCAGAAGCTGTTGCCTTCCTCTGACGGTCGAAAGACGACTGGAATTCCCTCCGGTCGTTTCTTTTTATAGGTCACGAAGGTGAACGGCGTGTCATCACAATCAATCTCTTCTTCACTTAAGTCATAGGTCGATGTCCTATCATCGTCGACGCGAGGTTTCTTGGCTTCGCTTTCGCCTGTCTCAGCCAAGGTCTCTGAAGGTACGCTGGTATGAACTGCAGCGTTTAGTACTAGCATCGCCGGTTTGATAACGTGGTTCGCATGCTGTGACATTCCCGAATGCTGGGCCGGTTCTGTGGCACTCACGTGCCTTAGAACGCGCTGCCGGTCATATGGCTCGTGCCGTCGTTCTCTGTTGCCTCCTGCCGTAGCTGGTAGAGACGCCCTGGAGAGCGCAGCGAAAACTCACAATAATGCGCGAGATCTTCAACGCATATGTATCCCTCAGAGTGCCTGTTCTCTCTGGCCAGCAGTATAAAGTCTCAAACCAGCACTTGTTCTTCAAAAAACAGAGAAAGAATAGCTCATCAAAGAGACAGCGGCCGCTCGGTGGAACGTCTTCTTCTTCCTCTCGCGCGTCCAAATAATGTTCGGGTTCTTATCAGATGACTTGCAGTTTCATCGGCGCCGTCTTGGAGGGCGCTACGAAAAGCGGGGCAGTCGTCTCCATAGCAACGCGCATGCTGCTGATAACGTGCATTTTTCTGTGCCATTTTGCTGGATAATGTGCATCCGCCATGCGGCGTCGAGGGGCGAAATCGAGAGAGCAACAGGAGAGGGCATGGCGAGCGCTGCGGCGATGACGCAGCACCACCGTGATTCGGCTACTCGCGGGCGCATCTCAGCCTCAAGCCATTAGATGGCGCACCGCTCAACGGACCGACGACCGAACATTTTCTGGCCGCCTAGGCGCGCGCAGTGTCAACACCCGAATATTCTTACACCGTGGCCCACTGCAACATCGGCAAGTCTATCAGGTTGTCAGACAAGTCGTGCTTGTCCCGAATTGGGTGGGGGCACCACATTCTGAGTACTCCCGCACGTGTGAGGCTTCGAGGCACAAAGAGACCGTCTCGTCAGTGGTGCCCGATTCTCTGGTGTTGCCTTTGGGAGGATTACTTGCGCCCTACGTTGTGTTTGATAATGGTTACAGCATTCTTTGTCTTGCTGTTGCGATTTCATTAATTTTGCACTGGGCTCGCAACAACACATAAAGTGTATTGCTGCTTGCTTTAAAGGTCTAAGCAGAAAATGCAGATCGAATGAGAACATCGTACGCGTAGGTCGCTTTTCATGGTCCGCAGTTCCGAACCAAGTTTATATCTTAGTTCCCGTCTTCCCGTTTGATGGCCTCAATGGGGCGATGAGACAGGCATTATCCTAAATGAATTAGCCGTACGTAGTACGGCAATACTTGAAGTTGCCCATTGCACTGAATGTGTAAAAAGACATTCGTAAGGCGACCAATTCAAACACTACTCGCGTTCTTTCTAAGCTGTTCAAAAGTATACGTATTATATATCATGCAACATTCAAGAGTTATTTATTTGGACGAATTATCACGAATATATCATGCACCTACTGGAGCAGCGGGAATCATGGTTCACTGGAGATTGATGCATTGCTTGTTGCGATGCCAAAACCGGAGCGAAAACTATTCATCAACACGCCCTATGCACGTTATTTATTTTATAAAGTGATAAAGAGATTCCGCAACTGTTCGTGTAAACGCAGTATTTTTTTGCGTTCGCGTACCGGTCGAGAAGATCACCTTACAACACTCATGCGTGCTTTCTCGCCTTCGCAGCGCGGGCTAGTAGCAGCCTCACGGGTCTCGCGAGAGGCACTGAAAAGTTAAGTTCCATTCTTCCTGATTTCACAGTGATAAACGTGCGAATTGTTGCCTTCATTCTTTCTTCTTTAGCAAAACGGTCTTCGATATTGATTTGATTTTATTGATTCGCCACAATACATGTGATCTCCAGTTCTCCAGCGCTTCATGGTTTTTACTCTGTGTTCAATGATCTTCAAACGATAATGCATGACTACCATGCCCACGAACATGTTTACATATTTTATTGTTCCTCCACGTCTGTGATCGTTCGGATATTTTGATGTCTCTTGGATTATAACGTATTCTAGCCCACGTCATCAGTGGCCCCGGTATGATTATTCTTATTCTTTGTGTATTCAGCCCTAAAATGAAAACAGTTTGGTGGGACAGCGGTTCTCATCTTCGCCAGCGAACGTGTCGAGAATAAAAGCTCCGCATGCTGGGTGCGTGGACCTGAGTAAAAGAGTGCCCCGATGCTTTTGTTGAGTTTGGATTATCTCCCTTATTCGAAACGTTCGTACCGAGCAAGATATCAATGCCAGACTTTTCCCTTTTCCTTAGCAAGGTATCTGGCAAACAGGTTCAGCAATATCGTGACCTGGCAACCGTAGCTTTCTTTATGTCTATTTTTTATTTTTATGAGAAGGATGTCACGCTTGATATATCTTATCGCAATTATGCCAAGGCACCTTTACAGCTGCAGGTGTTTTGACGAGCACAAGAACGGAAGAGCAGCTGAATACTCTTTTTTCATTGTTCAATAAATTGTCGAATTTAAATTCAGCAGTAGAGAAGCTCTCAGTACACTCTGCGGAAACGCAAAAAAAAACATGAGAAACAGGCATTAGAAATATTTTACAATTTTACCTGGCTTTCCGAAATGCAGTCTTTCTAGGCTACAGTGCCAGTAAATGAAAGCATAAAGAGCGCGTAAATCAGCTAAATCACGCTGCGTACTGCCACGCGTAAAAGCGGAACAATATTGTACCTGTATACATATGATTGTTATGTTCAACGTGTGCCACAATGCTTGATCTTGTAATTGGGTTTACCTTCATAGAACCAATTCGCGGCTTTGGATGAAATAGCAATGGAGGGCTGCAACATCGTTTCTACCACCTACAGTTCTTTTGAGTGCATTTTTTCTGACTGCGCGGGTGTGTTTTTATGAGTTGTCCTCATTGGATCATTTTCGAAGACTTTATTCATTAGAAAATGTTGAATTCGCTTGTTCAATGCGTGAAAATATAGCAGTAGTGCTGAAAACAAAACATTATGCAGGCATTACTGTTGACTTCGTTCTTGTTATTTTATCTTCGGTGAACAAATCATCATTGCCGCCAAACAAATAAAGCAAGAATAAAGCTCGCTCTGCTCCCACGTCCAGAATCTAAGCGCTTACAGTTATTCTTTTTCAAACAGCGAACTAATATTTTTGACATCAACAATTTATGACATAATAAATTCTAACTGGCCGCCCGATCGCGGTATTTGGAGGTCGTTAAGTGACATGAACGCCAACCACAAATACCTATATATTTATTTGCACGGCATAGATACCTACATCAGTCAATAATAGTGTCCTTTATAGACCTACGAATAGTGGTCGACGAAATCGGGCGCAAGCTGTTTGGTCTGTGCTGTGTCTGTGGTGGGCCAAGTAGTGCGTTAGCAGACGCGCAACTGGGTCTTCATTGGTAAGGGTTTTACGATCATTCGCACGAATTGACAGGGATGAACGTTTTGCTACATACTATATAATTGTTGTATTGCGGACTGTCGAAGAATGCTGCTTACTTCATGCAGAAATTAAAATTGCTACAGGGTCTCACATTTAGTATGCTCAGGTGCTCTGATGAAAAGCTCCTTCATGCAACACAATAAAACATTGCTTTCACTTCGCTTGATAATTTGATCGTTATAGCTGACTTATGTTCACATCACCATGAAGTATGTAAGGAGAGCATCTAAAATTATTTTAGGGGCGAAGCACCTTAGGTTCTCGGCGTGGCGGCGTGCATCATGCATCGTCCTTTGCTGTCGCGTTGTGCATCGTCGCCTGCTGTCGGGACGGTCCGTTTACTTGGGCGCAAGAGAGGGCGCCACCGCTTCAGCGCTCGCCATGTGGCGAGAGAAAACGAGTGGTGCGCGTTGATTATAGAAACGCTCTTTCGGCGATGAACGCTGATCTATCACCTCGCAAGGAACGAGAACGAGCCCTCGCCCGCGAAAGACAACGCCGAAGCAGGTAGCGTCTGCTAGAGAGTTTCTTCATTAAAAAAACAGACTTCTCACGCTGCACAACCGTACACCGGCCACCCCGTATGTATAGGCACTGGATCTTGACCTACAATGTAGTGTCCGTGGGAGATTTCTCTTGTGCTTTGTTGAACAATAAAGATTCGTAGCGTGAACATTAACTAAAAGTGGACTGTGGGTCTCTGTGTCTAATCTTTCTTCTGTCTCTCACGGCCTATTAGCAGTGATTTTGCTGTGACAACACCGGTGCACACTGCATGCTTCGCCCCTCCAAAGGTTTTACGTTAGTGGAGCTGAAACACCCTTCCCTACATGCTTTGGCCCTCCCACATTTTTTATACATCTGACACTGTCAAACACTATAGGCGTTCAAGAGACAAAACTTCTATCACCTACATTCTTTGGACAGTTGTGACACCTAGCAGTCCGCATGAAAAGAAAATTACAACAAAAATCAAGGGGGATCTCAAAGCAAGTCAAAATATGACAACAAAGTCCTTGATACGTGCACATTCCGTCGTGTAAGCAACACTTTATGAGAGATCGAGAGGCGCGAGCAACAAAACACTGTATGTAAAGCGCAAGAAAAAGTTATTTGATCTTCTGGAAGCTACAGAGAACTTTATTCTTTATATTCCTTGTGCAAACGCGTAGCTAACTTCTTCCAGCTGCGAGTCCCTGCACTACCATTTATAATTTTGACAAATAAGAGAAATATTTATCCCGGCGATCACGTGCGGAAGCCAAATAAATTACACCGAGGCCAGACGATGAGGATAAAACTAGAAATTATCTTCTTCTGGAGACACCACACATCCCTATTTCGCTGTTCTTGTAGGCCTTATTTATATCCCCCACTGTTAACGTTCCCGTCTAACGCTCTTACACTGCGTATCTGAAGTTCGATGCACAACTGCGAAAACCAGGATTGCATTCAGCTTAGGCCTGGGAAACATTCTGATGTCCCTGCCGGAACAGCCATTACTTTTTGATGTTTTAGAACGATCCAACGGTAATACCCCGGTCACTAACGTACTGGATAATGCATCGGTCATTGTTTAACACTAGCAGAATAATACATTTGTGCGTTCAAGTTGTTCCACGTGTCATACGCCACATGATGCTGCACGATACAAGCGAAAGTACGTTAGTGTGCCGCGAAAAGAGAAAGTGGCGTTGCAGGTGAGGAGACCAAGGTGATAGCAGAGTGCAAACGGAACCGACTCTTGGTTGTCAGTTAGACGACCTCCGCTAAGAGAACAAATCGCGAAGCTTAGCTCGACGGCCAACGTCTCTTACGCTGCTGCTGCTCCTTCTTGGCGCTCCATCAGACAGGACACCGGATATTGCTCAATTAGTTCCACATAGTGGGACCACAGCGAGGTAAACATCTGCGGGCCAAACTTAGGTGCGTCAGATGCGTCGTTGTATCGTAGCTTGAGATTGGAATGGGTCCCTTCCTTTGCTGACCCCAGTTGACGTGGGTCTAACCGCCGAAGTAATGCCAGCGTCTTACGCAGTGTTTTCTAAGGCCTGGGACGCAGAAACCCCGATTTAGCTTTTTTGGACTAAAACGATGATACATGGCAACGTCCGAGGACTTACATATGGGGAGAAGTTTCAGACATCCTACTATTTCATATGGGCAGTGTTTGTCAATGACGGCATGAAGAACAGACTGGAAAGTCCACCAAAGTTTCCTCGGCTCGAAATTTGACTGACGCATTTCGGCATTGATCGGTTGCCTCAGCGGAGTGTGTGCGTGCGTGTGTGTGTAATGTCTGCGCTTGTGCAAGCGCGCGCCTAACTGCGACGTACTTTTGTGCAAGAGTTCTTCGCTCCACTCCTAACACGAGGTGTCGCATCCATCTTATGCCTCTAGAAAAACGTTTACATGCTGCTTGAGAGTCTAGCGTTGTTATGACCTTCTCTCTACTAAATCTCACCAGGATCAGCTCACTGCTACGGCCAAATACCTTACCCTTGCGGTGCTTGCGCAGGAAGCTGATGGTACTCTAACGTCCATTCTGTGGTTATCCACAACGCTAGTTGGTAATTGGGTGTTTCTTGTTTCATGAGATGCTGCATCTGCGTACAAAGCGTTTAAGTGGCGTTTATATTTCCCCGGAGTTTGTGCGCTCTGGTTTGTCACTGTCTTTTATGAAGGTTCTGGGGCACAATCCTGGGAAACGTTGAAACATGCGTGATGTCTCAGATGCGTTGGGATGTATGTTGCAGAGCTTGTCTCCCGCATACGGTCTATTCCAGATGCTTCAAGTTTCACAGTCCAGTTGTCGAGCGTTGCACGTTCCGATCCGGCTCACCGCCTGGCATCTCATAGTATGGAGGAAATATGATAACGAGTGGGTGAGGGGGGTCATATCGTAATAAGTATACTCTTCCTTGTGCGCAGTCTTTATTTTGCATGTTTCATATTTGTAGTCTTACTTAGTTAAGCTGTGTTCTTGTCTGCTTGACGCAAATGCTTTATCCATTCGATATAACATAGCATAGTTCAATAAAAAACACTGTTTTAGATGTGAAGCATCTTATGGCGGAGTTCAAACTGGTGCTGGTGGTGTGCGGCTTAACAACCTTTACTGCGCATGCGCAAACCCTCTCCACACAGCTCCTATCCACACACCTCTTCTCCACTCCCCTCCCCCTCTCCCATATCCCCCTCTCCACTTCCCCTTTCTCCTTTCCCCTTCTCCACATCCCCTCTCCCCATACATTTTCCCATTTTCCCTCTCCACCCCCTCTCTCCTCCCCTCTCCACTCCCCGTCATAAACGCGGGCTCGACATGCCGAAACGCTGCTTCGCATCACCTCATGGTCACCTTTAGCAGGAGATGGCGTGATTTTTACTTGGCATCTTCGAACTAAGATTGTGAGTGAAAATGTAAATCAGTGAAAATGCCCCTTCAGAGTCTCGACATTGCAATCCCAAAGGTGTTTATACTGAGCGGATCTTCAAAGTGTGATTATTTCAGTGAGTTGCTTATTTAGTTAGAGTGATGAATAGTAAGGAGGCCCAAATTATCGCGATAATTATCGCTGATAACAACACAACTCCGTCATACCTCTTGGATCTGGAAATTTAGGCAACATGACACCACAACGAAAGCAATAATAACGAACGCCAATTAAACCAGCTGCCTTGCTCAATGTGTTTACTCTGTAAGCAACGCATGCAGAAACAACACTTCTTCGAAGCCTTCAACCACAACTTATCAGAACTAAAAATAACAAAAGAGAAGAAGGTACGAGTTAAGCAAACAAAGTAAAGCAAACAAAGCAGTTACGCACAGTGGCGAAGCTCGTGTTTGTTCCCAATTTACTAATCTCTCTAACATGCGCTGCCTGTTTAAGTTTTATTGGACGCTGTTCGCAATTTCCGACTAATGAAGAAAGATGGACATGTTTACGTAGTAGTAGAACATGGAAGAGTCGCAGAAACGAAGAATAAGTATACGAGCGTTGTTTGCGGAAATCCCTCGTTGCCATGCCCTATATATTTTAAAAGATCATGGGTTTCTCTTCAGACTCGCATCCGGGTACATTGAATATTTTTGGGTGTTCAAAATGCAGAAGGAAGATAATGCTATTTCCGCAGCGTTGTTCCGTTTATGCCTTCCTTTGTTCATCTAAAGAGTTGTAAATGACGCACAAAAAAAAAGCTTTCCCTATGGGAATTTCAACTGACTCCAAACTTGCGTTCATTGCTGAAAGACAAAACGACCACCGAACATGCGCAGAAAAACATGACACAAAGCGGGTGGGAATCAAAGCACGTGGAGCATGCGGTTTCAATGAAAAAAAGGGCCAAAAAAAGCTTCTCAGAAATGAAGTAAAATGCATTGATGTAAAAAAAAAAACTCTCAATACGCCATCACACCATGTATATGGAATCAACATACTGTTGGATTCGCAGCCACTGCACGTTCACAAAGAGGAAATGAAACCCTCTTCCTCCGCCTTAGAAAAATCATTCCAATATCTCAACCACCTCTTTCTTGTTTATGTATATCTAGCGCAGTCATCTGCGACCCACTTCGACCTTTTTTCAGTCGTCATTTCGTCAACACTTCTTCTTTCTCTTCTATTCATTTACGATGTCGCAAACTACACGTGACATGTTGAAATAAATTTCGCTTCCACTTTTGTTGTTATGTATTGCGCTATTCTGGAGAACACAGTGCGTCTGCTAAAATGTTCTTTGAGTTTCGAATTTGCAAAACAAACTTGGTGACGCCACAGAATTACCTACGTATAAAAACAGAAAAAAAAATTCTGCAGATCCCACGTACCGTGGGGATCGAGGTTATCATGCGCGGGAAAGGTACTGTGGCGTAATTTTTCACATTGAGCAAAATGTGACGGAATGACGCTAGTCATATGTGCAAATGGTATACACACACACATATGTTGAAGAGTCGCACATGTGTTACATAACCAGTTGTTTACAGTTGCGCAACGATGCTAACCGCAAAATGTGCGCTACCAACACCAGACATGGGAAACTGATATGTAGTGCTTATATTCTTCAATAATGGATAACACGGATTCGAACACGAACACAAAAAAAGGAACACGGATGCACAGGACCGGCGCTACTCGCAACTAAGCTTCCTTCAGAAAAATTTCTCTAGATACATATATATAGTCGGGTGGCACAAACAGGCGCACTGCACAGTTGCAGTACTCCTGTAACTGTAATTTTAACTGCAACTGTAACAACTGTAACTCGCAGTAACAGTTGTTACAGTTGCGTTTCAGGTGTTATGATTCCACTTGTGCGTTATAACGGACAACGCACGCTCGTTTCGCGATACTCGTGTGCATGTGTGAAAGGGGTTTTCGAGAGTTCTTGAACAAGGTCATCACCACCATGATCAGTGAGCACCAGCAGCTGGACAGGACTTGTTATCAAATCCGTTCGTAATCGCGCCTACGAGGGGTCTCAGTGGAGTGAAGTGCAATGTATAGTACAGCTCCTGGAAATCGGCGTTCACTCTTACGAAGAAATGGTCTATCATACCTCCTGTCCTGAACCTGGCAATGAGGTCTCGCGGTGACCTATTCATATCCAAGCCATCTTTCATGGAGTGTAAGAAGCAGGCGTTCTTGGGTTTTGGTAAATCAATGTTCAAGTCACCGGCAATCATGAAGGCCATGGTCTCCTCGGCGTAGTTATTGTAGGAAGCACTGACCCCGATTTTTGCGCAATCCACGTGGTCCACGCTACGGACCACGTGAAGGAGGGCATGGTAGTCGAGCGACTTCCAGGGCTATTTTGTGTTTAGCTCCCTCATTTCCTTTGCGTCCACCACAGTGGTGTAGCGGTTACGGTGCTCGGTTGATGAGCGGAAGGTCTCGGGTTCGATCTCGGCCGCGGTGGTTGTAATTTGATGGACGCGAAGTGATAAAGACCGTGTACTGTGCGATGTCAGCGCACGTTAAAGAACACTGGTTAAACACTGGTTATAGTTCGTTATCACTTTCTTCGCGTGTCAATGTGTATGTAAGCGGTTACTGTGTGGTTCTGCATCACATGTGGCACATACCCGCATAACGTAAACTCTTGCAGGTACGTACCACACGTGACTGAGAGAAAGGGTTTCAGGACGTACCCGACAGGTATTTTGCGTTATTCGTGCCATGACAAGTGAATCATGTTGTTCATAAATTGTTCCTCTGCCAATGCCAATTTTGGTATATTAAAACCTATGGAGACGACCAGTTGAGCGCAAGACGTAGGCGGATAGATAGATAGATAGATAGATAGATAGATAGATAGATAGATAGATAGATAGATAGATAGATAGATAGATAGATAGATAGATAGATAGATAGATAGATAGATAGATAGATAGAAACGCCCAAAGTGCCTAAGGTTCGCTAAGAAATGCTTCGCATTTAAGATATTGCTACGTGCATATTGCCGGCCCCTTGAACCATGCGCGGGTGCGCCGGAAGAAGAGAAGGAAGATCTCTCTCCGCTCGGTCTCAGAGTTGAAACGTTCAGCGCTGCAACTGCTGCTGTAAATATACCGTGTCAATAGTCTACGGACTACAGTCTACCGAGTCGTCATTTACGTAACAATATTTATACGAATAAACATCTGGACTAGTTAGGTGAAACGAATGGCGTGAAATCATTTATACAAATCACGTTGACGCCGCTATTTCGTCTACCGTTGCCTTAGTGGTCGGTTTCGCAATAGCAACACCCTCAAATTTGTTGTATCTGGGTTTTCTGTATCTGCAATACTTGCGGCACCTTATATTTTTTAGTTGCCAACGAAGTTAAAGGCAAACTGTGACGCTTCTCATAGTCACATCATCTGCTCTAAAGTTCTCATTTGTACTTGAAATAACTGAGAGTGAATATAATACCACAGTTAAAACCACATCGGTAGAAGATTTTTTAACTGAGAAACATTCAAATAAAAGGGCATGACGGTTACGCTTGAATATAATTCTGAAGGTTTATGATGCCAAGTTTCCCATTTCTCACAGGTAACCGGATATAAAAAATTACACCATCTCCCGCTAAAGGGGACCATGAGGCGATGCGAAGCCGGAGCACTTGCACGATCGCGTTCCGTTGGCGTTCGTTGGGCATGCTACCGACCTCGCGTCGTGGAACGCAAAGAGGGACGCTACGCGCGTCGTATCTTCCATCTAGCCTGGCCGTTATTCTTAGAGGGCGAGCGGGGAACGCGGTTGACAGGCGGGCGAGAGGGGGGCAGCGTAGGAGAGGATAGAGAAGGGGAGGGGACGCGCATGCGCTCGAGCTGATCGCGGCGTTGCGCAGGAGAGAATTTCGGCAAGTCTAGCCCGCGTTTCAGAGGAAGAGTGGAAAGGGGGAGGGGAGAGGGGTATGAGAGAGGGAGGGGAGAGGGAAAGTGGAGAGAAGGAAGGTGGAGAGGGAAAGTGGAGAGGGGAAGGGGAGATGGTGAGTGGAGAGGAGGTGTGTGGAGAGGGTATGCGCATGCGCAGTAAGGGTGGTCACGCCGCACACCACCACCACCACCACCACCACTGGATTGAGCTCCGCTTAAGATACTTCGCATCTAATAAATACAGTATCTATTTGTACAAGCGCACTGATGTTAAACAACTCATGTCGGTATGTTCCAACGTACACTACGTAGCTGCTCGTTACGGTTGCGCGGCATACAGTACCATGCAAGCCTGCTCACCTTTCTGGTAGCGCCTCTATGGCCTTTGTTATCGGGCGGAGTGCTGTCGAGTTGGCAAACCTGTTATGGGCATTCTGATATGTTGCTCCTAGGATTACAACACTTGTGGCTTGGCGCGTGGCAGTCAGGTAATAATAAAAAGAAGTAGAATACGGCGTTCTGAACGCTACACACAATATTTTGCTCGCGTCATTTTGATATTAGAGGCTTTATTCAATCATCAAAGGGCCGCAACCACAGAGGTAAGAACTACCGTTCAATGTGCAAGCTTTCCTAGCACAATTATTTGCCTTTAGATCATCGAAGTGATTTTCTTTATTAGAAAAAGTGGCTAGTAGCAACGCTGCGGTTTTTATTATTTTTATTCCCCCCCCCCCCCAAGCACGGAGAAAGAATTGCGAGGAGGAGAATTCGGCCGCGGCAGCGCGCGAGGGCGGCGCGATAGCGTCACGGCGGAATGCGGTTACGCCGAAGCACGCAGTACGCTTCGGCCGTTGCCATAGCTCTCTATGGACGCCGCTAAAAATTTAGCACCTCGTACATTGTAAAATTCATCGTAACATCAATCGGTAGAATGAGAGATATTTTGCTCGTTCCTAATCTTGGGCACGCTTGAAACGAACTCATGGCCCCTGAGCAGACGGCGTCTGCGCATGCGCGCGTGTTCCCATGTTCTGTGCGCGTCTCTGGGAGGGAAAGTTCCTTTCGCATTTGCTGTTTCTTTCTCTTTAGCTCAGGGCCTCCGCGCTTTGCGCCGGCGGCGCCGACTGATGTTTGCGCGCGCTTTTACGCCGCGACAAAGGAGAGTGCTTTCTTCAGGTTATGGGGCAGAAATTGCCGAACTCGGTTGTGCAAGGAGCAGGTAATTACCTTCAATTACAGTGAGGTTGGAAGCGGGGGCTCGCGTACCAAGAAAAGACCGACAGCGACGCCTCGAGACTGTGAATTACTTAGAAGGCGGCGCAGTTACGTTCTCCTTGACGGCCATTACAACGCCGTGCCTTAATCTTTCCGCGCTGTTCCATACTCCTGTAAAAAAAGACAATATTTTGAACCTGGGGTTTTGTACGTGCAAAACAGACGGGCCTTTAGTTGCCTCCATCTAAATGCGGCCGCCGCAACAATTATGTCGCATATAATGTCCCAAGGAATAAATTATACCTAACTGATTGAGTTAGTTTTCAAAAATTTACATTTAAAACCGATTGTTCATTTTTCCGTTAATTTACCAAAACTGCGCTTGGCTTCGCCTTATGCCATGACATCTTCGTTGCGGTCATTTTTCTTTGCTGAAGAGCGAACGGCGAATCGACCACGAATCTTGAACGACGATGTTGCCTCGGAGAGCGTGGTGAGAGGGCCCCCCCCCCCCCCCCAAGGTATTTGATTCAGTTCTTATTGCTTGCAACCACCTACGCTGCGCTCCTTTAAATGGTTCAAGCTTATTTTGGTAAGCGTAGAGTATTTCATAATAGGAAACCACATATCAAGCTGTTTCCGTTGTTCTCTTCAATCTCGTTTTGGAAGAGTGACCTTTTGAAGCTCTTCAACAGCAACTATGAGCGTGTATCTTCGACAATCATCTTGCGCTAACGCTACAAAGCTCATCCTGGTTGCTAAAGAAGCACCTCACTCCCCACTCCGTGTTCACTAATCGAGCGTTTACATCTGCTTCTCTTATTTTCCTTTCTGGTCTTTTGATTGCTTTCTTCGTTTCTAAACCTTTATTGCTGTTTTTCTCGAAACACCTTTTTCCAGAAGCTTGCTAAGCGAACCTTTTACCGACTCCACCTAATGAACAAGCTATACAGAAGGGTGAATTTATCTTTTCTTTTTCAGTAATTTGCTCCTTTAGGAAACGGGGTAACCTGCGCATATTCAGATTCGTACCAAGGCACTTGCCTAATTGTCATTTTCTGCGTCACCCTGAGTAGTAGTGTAATCATGATGGAAGACCCACCATTAAGCCACCACATCGCCGCCATGCTTGACGAGGTTTCCCGCTGTGCACTTAGTAATATTCTTTTTGCTCACTACATAGTACAGCGCTGCTGATCATCGGATGTATTCATCTGTTTGCGTTTTCACCATGCAAGAGGAACATGTGTGCAAGAATCCCCATCGAAATACATAAGAAATGAACCTTCTTTTTTTTTTCTTTTTCCTTCTACTCACATCGCTTACATTCATAGTTCCTGTCGTAATGAACAAAATCTTCATATCTAGCAGCACATCGAACAATATTTGTATATCTTTTATTTCAATTTGTTTCGTAATGTACTAAATTTTGCGTTTAAGAAGCATTGAACTACGCAAAAAATTACAACTTTACAACTCGAATATTAAAAGCGCTCTCACAACTTCGTATTTTGTCAAACATGCACCATGCAATGGTGCCCTCCCTACATCTTGTACATACGAGTAAAACCAACTAATCATGTCCATTCAGTGTTGTTCCATTAAGCTCTGTTCTTAATGGTAAGAAGAAGTGACGGCGTCGTGGCCTCGGTTATCTTTAAGCCATAAATATTGCATCTGTGTTGATATACTCCTTTAGATGAAGGAAAACAAATATTGAGCGATTTCGCCTCGCCAAATAAAAAAACCGGCCAACTAGAGTGAAAGAAAAAAGCGAGCCAGCAATGATCAAGCTAAAGAGAAAGATGTCCCGGTTCCTGACCTTGCGCAAGAAACGTGCAGCCCATCAGACGGCTCCTCTCCTTTAAGACCAGCTTTTTTTCTGCCCATCATCGACGCTAAGGCACCTATGCCTGTTTTTGAGACGCATATCTGTATTTCAGCCCGCTTCTCCACACCAAATCTATTTTCAAGTGCATACTGTTCAACTTACTTTTCTGTAATCCCTCACCGTTGACTTCTTTTTTTAGGTGCATCATTTTTTCTTGGTATACATTATGTTCAATCAATTTTCTGTTCTTGCATTTTATTCTGCTGTATCTCGCTTTCATTGTGGCATGAATTACATTGATGGTCTGTGCTGCATCGTCTATATGCTCAGCGGAATTATGTTTCTGTTTCGTAATTGTGTACTGCGTTGTTATTTCCGTAGGATTTATTATCGTATGATTTCTTTCTTCCTTCATGTCCTCGTTAATATGTTCCTTTTGACGAGTTTGGCGTGCGTTTTTTTAATGACCACGTCACATGGTTTATTCTACCTCTTTGTTGTCTATGCCACCGACTTCTTTTACGCAATACTGTGAAAAATGGGTGTGTTTTGCATTGTTGTGTTGATTAAATTTATGAAGTGCCTACATACGTAGTAGCACAAATCAGTTATCTTTTTCGAAAATACGGGTTTCAGGGCGAATTGTCACGTATAATGTAGCTTCTACTGCATGACCACACAGCAAAGACAAAAAGAGCAGAGGAAAGTATATTCCAATAGCGATAGAAAAGACGACCTGCGGGACACCTGCGCTGCTCAGTGCTTAGAAATGGCTTTGCGAAATCTACATGGACAACATTAGACGGTGGACTAAGAAATCTGAATTTTGTATGTTTCTCGCAGATGTCTCTGCCATTGGAGTACATAAACAAGAAAACAGCGCCTGTACTGTAGGTACAGTATCAGGAATATGCGTCTCGCGTTCTAAGCAATGAAGAGGAACTGAGTGCGGCTAATGTTTACGTGCTAAGAGGCTGCTTTAATGCGTAATTTTAGACAAGAATTACTTTAGGTTTATCATTTTCAGCCCGTTGAGGAGCCTCCGGCACACGATGCGCAGGACTCTCGGGACATTTTCCAAACGCTAATGCTTACCAGGAAACGTGCTGATATGCACACTCTCTTAATAGAACTTTATACACACATGTATATATAGTTTCTTTTACACCCCACCATTGCATGCTATATGTATGTAGCAGAATATATAGCAGTGGCAGCTGTAACTACAATTTCTCACCACTGCTATACGAGTAGCAGGGTGATTCGTATTAGCATACATACGGCGACTGAAAGACGTTCTTTGAATATATTTCATGCTTTCGATACATGCCCTCGGGAGCTTTCCGAACCGAGAGCTGCTCCGTAGTGGGTCAGAGCTTTAACTCGATTAGTTTCTCTTTGTCGTGGGTAGTTTTGACGGCAACTTCAAAGACGACACCGCCAGAAGCTCTTCACTTCCGCAGCAAATCTTCGCTTAGCTTTACGCACCTTTGCATATCATTTTTCTGTACGAAACATCCCCAATGTCTTGTTTCGTTTAATTTCAGAGCACCTTTCATTTTGCTCTTAATCGTGTACTCGGTGGCCATATGCGCTGAGTTAGCATTTTCTAGAGAACATGCTCGTGAGCTTGCACTGAAGAACTTGGATGTTGAGTATGGTAGACTTACCGCGCCGTGATGAATAGATTTTTCCGTCGAGAGAGAGAAAGATTTTTTTCGACGCAGGCAGTGAAGTCAGCCCTAGCAGTGCGGTCTGGCCTGCTACTCTGCAAGGGGGTAAAAGTAAAAGCAGAAAAAATAATAATGAAGAATGATGCTAGGGACATGAAGAGGCGATGCCTATATGCATTACCCACTTTAACCATATTAACCATAAACATTCACCATATTTTCAGATTTCCATGGATGACCATGCAGTTAGCGTAAGCCTATATGTATAACAATTTTGTCCTTTGGCAGTTTCCAATTAATATCAGGTACTATTGCGAATCACTGGTTTTGTAATAGTGTGACGATGAAGAAATGTTTTATGTATATTTTGTTTTCGAGTCATGCAGTGAGGCAATTCCACAAGGATTGCTTCTGAGCTACTTGGTTCAATACTTGAAAAAAAGTATCGCATTAAAAGGATGGGGACGGAGTGAAGACACGATCTGACAAACACGGGTGCCAACTTTCAGCTGTTTACCGACCGAAATCATGCTGATTTACGCACGCTGCACAGCAAGGTAATGCCATTACAGATACAGTAACATGGGTGAACTAACAAGTCATCATGGTTCACTGATCTAGCAGAGTCTGAAGACATGTACTGGAAACTGCGTTGACATGAGCTCTACAATCATGCTGCCGAACGCTTTACCTAAGATGCGAAAATCCATGGCCCAAGAGAGAAATTTGAGCGCCTCCAAAATGTAGTCAGCGAGTCCGTGAAGGATAGCCTGGAGGTTATAAATCACAGGCATGGCGTACAAATCAGTGTCCAGTAAGAGTGACCCTCTCCGATAAGTGCACTTGGCAATAGGAGGGCAGCAGTTATCTATAACGATGTCTCAGCAAGCTGGACACACAGGACCCGTTATTGTAGCGCATTTCACAAAGTCAGGTTTGAGATTTAGCTGTAGGCAAATTGGCATCTGCCAGGACGGATTTTCTTGGAATGTGCAGGATTTATTTTATTCCGTAGCGCAAAATGGTCTATTTTACGCAGTTCGAGAGTCCATGGAGGGTTCGGGTGAAATGGGCTTTTAGAACAATGCGGGAGTGAATATAAAGCAACTTTTTTTAAATCGTACAATATTATTTGTAGTCCACCACGTTGTGTTTTAACGGGTCCTATTTCAGAAAAATGGTATTTGCATAGGCTTTCAAAGGACAGACTGGTGGGCTAGTTGGTAATGCATGGCTCATAGGCTGCATAGGCTGTTCTGTGACCCCGGTTAGGTGCGAAATCTTTCTTTCAACCATTGATAAGAGCACTCGCGCGAAAACTGGTAATAGTTATGTTGTTAAGATTGATACATACACTGATGACTATCTTGCGTTTTTAATTGTACATGAGACTAGCATTGACGTTTCTGTCGCAGAATTAGCTAACACTTTTTAAACAAAATATGTTTGACCAGGATTGAACTGGGAATTGCATCAGGACTATTTCATTCAGATTTTGGGTCTCCCATTTAGTATCACTAAGGATCATGTGGGCTGGAAGTGTAAGCTTAGGAATAAGAAGAGCCATCTGCCGTTTCACAGCGCACATTATAAACTAAGCAAGAGAGCAATAGCTATTACGCGCCTCAATGCGGCTTTCATGAAGTTATGCGAACACCATGTTTTTACGGGCTTTGATAAGTAGACTAACAGATTAAAAGACATTCGATTGCCTCCCTCCGTTATGACGGGTGTGTGTGAGAGCCTCTTTCAGAAGCTGAAACGTGATACTAAAGTGAAGGAGAAGCGCGGAAAAACAATTTCTTCGTCTGCGCTTTTGCCAACACCGTTTACTTTCCTCACTTAGTTCATCCTTGTTTGTTCCCCCTCCCATTTTTAGACCATTTGGAAGTTAAACCCCAGATATTATTATTATTTTTTAGACCACAATGAGCCTGTTTAACATCCATCTCTCTTCACCCTTGATCATTCACCATCATCTTTGCCCGCTTTTATTGGCCACTACAGGAAAAAGTCTTTGAATTGCAGATGACTTACCTAGTTGATTAGCTAAGCATGCTGTAAAAAGAACTTAGAAACATGTTCTTTCGAGAAACGAGGAAAAAAAGGCGAAGCACTGGGTCATCCTCCTTTCTGTATGAACACCGGTGCATACGTAGCAGCGTCCATCGCTGCAAAGTTCTGGCACTACGTAAATAAAGAGCGACCTAAGGTTCCAGCACCTTCGGGTTTAGCCTGTCGTGGTTGCTTCGCGCCAAAGAGAAACACTGACCATCTCTGTGAGACCTGAAGGTTTCCCGCGCTTGTCCATTACCGAAAGCAGCACGTGAAGGCATTTCCCATGTGGCACTGGCACGAAACGTGAGAGCTTTCATGCGTTGCTGCGATAAGCCCAGCTTGAACACGTGGTAAATAATTACTCCCAAACAATATGTAGAATCCAAACGAACCCAGCCTTTTTGAGAATATTCTCGCCCAAATTATTCTTCCTTTTTGTTTGTTTGTTTCGGAGGCACCTGCTCATATAAAGCGTTTCAAGCTCAGCTGTGGCCCACAGCTAGCTATTGATATCTATTGGTGGCAGTTAGCAGCTGTAGCATTGCCTGGCTGGGCACGACTACGCAGGATGAAATCATGGCCCCGGTGGCCGGAATTTTATGGCAAACAAATGAAAAGCAAACCTGAATAAAAATTTGTTCGTGCATAACAGAGAGCCCCGGGTGATCAAAATTAATCTCGCCTGTTTGATCACTGTGGTGTGCGTCAAACTCAAGTCATGTTTTTGGTGTTCAAAACCACATAATTAAAAAAAATGGCATTGCTCTTTGCGCCTCTGCAAGAATGGTTCCTATGCATGGATGACGCTGCGAACTTTACAGTGGCCCCGCCACGGTGGTCTAGTGGTTATGGCGCTCGACGGCTGACCCGCAGGTCGCGGGATCAAATCCCGACCGCGGCGGCTGCATTTTCGATGGAGGCGAAAATGTTTGAGGTCCGTGTACTTAGATTTAGGTGCACGTTAAAGATTCCCAGGTGGTCGAAATTTCCGGAGCCCTCCACCACGGCGTCTCTCATAATCATATCGTGGTTTTTGTACGTTAAACCCCACATATTATTATTTGTAGAGAGGCATTGGAAACTTCTAATGGGCCGTCCTCTCCAGCGCCTTCTAGTGGGTCGCCCTCTTTGCCTCTTCTCGGAGAGCACGCCCCTCGTGCTCGTGCTCGTGAGAGTCTGCGCTCTGTCGTGACTGTTGTGCATCGTCGCCGTCAATCCAGCCGTCAATAAACGCCTTTACAAAGTGGTGGAGAGTGCTGTACCGTCAACACAATTTCGGTCTCCATTCGATGCCCCTGGAGCTCCGATCCCGTACCGTGCCATCTGCCATGCCGCAAGACGCCGCTCTGCAAACGCCGCCTCCTGCCCCGACCGCTTGTCCCGGTGTCCCCCGTATCCGCGACCCTCCTGTTTTCACCGGCGCGGATGGCACTGACGTGGAGGACTGGCTCGCGATTTACGAACGGGTGAGTGTTCCCAATAAATGGGACGAAGCAGGCAAGCTGACCAACATGGTTTTCTACCTCGCGGGTGTAGCTGGCATGTGGTACAACAACCATGCATCCGATTTCCCGACGTGGTCCGATTTAAAGAGCGCCATCGTCAACGTGTTTGGCCGCCCTGCCGTTCGTATGCTTCAAGCCGAACAGCGCTTACGTGAACGAGCTCAGCAGGCAGGGGAATCGTTCACGAGCTACATCAAAGACATCCTTGACCTGTGCAAGAAAGCCGACGCGAGCATGTCGGAGTCTGACAGAATCAGGGATGTTCTGAAAGGCATCGACGACGATGCCTTCACCATGCTGCTGGCCAAAAACCCTCGCACAGTGGCAGAGGTCATTACCCTGTGCCAAAGCTACGAAGAGCTGCGCCGGCAGCGCTTGATGACCGGTCGACCGCCATCACGCGATGCTGATCTCGCAGGCGTGTCGGCAATTCCTGACCACTCCACCTTGCTCGCCGAAATCAATTCGTTCGTGCGTGAAGAAATTGCCCGCCAGGTCTCTCTACTGGCTTTCACTCCACCGCAGCATGTTGACCAGCCGCCAACTACACTTCTGCCTCCTCTCCGCCGAGCGATTCAGCAAGAAATCGCGGAGGTCATTCCCGAATACCACCAGCCGCCTCTAGTGCCTGCACCACTAAGCTACGCGCAAGCTGTAGCCAGGCCGCCCCCAGCGATTCCTGTGGCTGGCCCGCGGAGTTACGCCGAAGCCGTCGTCGGACCACAGGCCTTCGACGCGGCTGTGCCGCCTACATACGTCGACGTCGTCCCCAGGCCCCGACTGCTGCCCACAATGCACTCATATCAGCAGCCGCCTCGTCCATCCCGTTCTGCGACATGGATGGGACCCGCGAACCGCTGGCGCACTTCCGACGACCGTCCCATTTGCTTTGCGTGCGGTTGCGCCGGTCACGTCGCACGCTACAGCAATCGCGTGCAGCCGCCTTGGGTCGCATCAACCCTGACCAGCTCGTCAAGCAGCCCTTATTATGACCAAGCGCCGCCTATGTCACCGACGTCCCGCCCCGCACCATCTACCCGGCGTTCACCGTCTCCACGACGTCGCTCACTGTCGCCAATTCGGCCACGTCCGGGCTCACGCGACCAGGAAAACTAGTCGTCGCAGTCCACGAGGCAAGGGCTGCGGCGCTATCGAACTGCGAAAGCCCTCAGCGAAGCCCCTCGAACGGGATTGACGTGTTTGTGGACAGTGTTCGCGCGTCCGCCCTTATCGACACTGGAGCCGCCGTATCCGTTATGGACGCCAAGTTTAGCCGACTACTGCGAAAAGTTACGACGCCGCTTTCGGGGCTCTCCCTCCGTACAGCCAGCGCCCAAAGTATTCACCCAACAGCGGTGTGCACAGCTCGCGTCATTATTCAGGATGCTCTGTACGCCGTCGAATTGATCATAATTCCTGCCTGCTCTCACGACGTCATCCTAGGATGGGATTTTCTCTCCCGCCACGACGCCGTCATTCATTGCGCACCAGCCGAAATAGAGCTCTCACCATTCTCTGAATTGGCGCCGGCAGACAGTCCATCGGCTGCGGGCAAGGTACTTGTCAAAGACGACACCAAGGTGCCTGCAAACTCGTCGACGGCGGTGTCAGTGTACTGCGCCAGTCTCTCCGACACCGTTGCACTTCTCTCGCCATCTGACCGTGTTTGCACGAGGAAAGGCATGCTGGTGCCTTTCGCGACCGTGCAAGTCACTCAGGGCAGTACGTCAATTTTTGTTATCAACCCATCTCCGTACAGTGTTCTGTTGGTCCGGGGGGAATGTCTCGGCAGCGTGGAACCCCTCGAAGACGCACAAGTTATGGACGAACCAGATGAAATGCACTGCCACAGTTCCAGTACGCTCAGCGCTGTTTCGACGTCTGGTTCATCACCCGCTGATGTCTTTGATTCCTCCATTGCTGACGACCTTACACCGGTCCAGCGCTCCAAACTTCTGGGAATTTCGCTCTTCTTTCGATGTCGCTCAAACTTCTCTCGGCCGCACTCCCGCCGTTACGCATCGCATCGACACTGGCGCCCAACCACCACTGCGGCAACGTCCATATCGCGTATCTCCCACAGAACGCCGCGTAATCAACGAGCAAGTCGACGACATACTTCGACGAGATGTTATTCGACCCTCGGACAGCCCATGGGCGTCTCCTGCCATTCTTGTTGCGAAGAAGGACGGTTCTGTGCGGTTCTGTGTGCACTACCGACGACTCAACAAGATCACTCGTAAGGACGTGTATCCACTACCGCGAATGGACGACGCGATTGACAGCCTGCAAGGGGCAGAATTCTTTTCATCTCTCGATTTGCGCTCAGGGTACTGGCAAGTACCCATGGCTGATGACGCTCGACCGAAGACCGCCTTTGTCACGCCCGACGGCTTGTACGAATTCAACCTCATGCCGTTTGGGCTGTGTAATGCGCCCGCCACCTTTGAGCGCATGATGGATACCGTTCTGCGCAACCTGAAATGGCACACATGCTTGTGCTACCTCAACGACGTCGTTGTTTTCTCTCCGGACTTCTCCACGCATCTTCAACGCCTGCGGCATGTTTTGACGCGTTTGAGCGACGCCGGTCTACAACTGAATCTAAAGAAGTGCCGATTTGCAGCACGGCAGCTGACAATACTCGGTTACGTCGGGTCCAAGGACGGTATTCTTCCCGATCCAGCCAAGCTTCGGGCCGTGACCGAGTTCCCCAAACCTACGTCCGTCAAAGAACTGCGCAGTTTCGTAGGACTGTGTTCCTACTTTCGGCGCTTCATTCGAAACTTCGCGAC
>NC_051178.1:56202075-56234843 GCF_013339695.2 Rhipicephalus sanguineus
GCCGTCGAAAGTCTAGAGCTTTTTCACTTACCGGCGAGGCGTGTTCAACTTGAATGACTACCGCATACATTCTGGAAGCCACCGTATATATCTGCACCTCAAACTACCGTCTTTCAGCCACAAAAACCATACATATAGTGCGTCTGAGCGTTCTGTACACAGGCTTTTTTTTTCACGTTCCCACGCGTGGAAGCACGCTGCACACTCAAGGTCGATGGAAATGTTATTATGAAGTAGACTAAAGTGAATCTCAAAACGACATCTTGCACCTTCAGTAGTGCAGACACGACGTGCGATCAGCAGAAATGACCCTCGATTATTGTTTGCATCGCTCACTTTATGGGAGCTTGTACAGCAACGCGCATAACGGTGGCAACTCGTTAACTGACAGGTGTAGTTGGGCATCCGCAACAGCCCCGCGGATACAGGCTACTGTTGGAAATGGCTGGCAGATTCCGCAGAGCTGCTGCAGACGCCCAGCTTAAGCTGTATAATTAGGCAGTACACTCACCGTTAACTGGCGCCCGTTGTCGGTGTGCGCAGCTCCATGAATATTCCGCCCTTCAAGCGTCACTTCGTGCACGGAGCCGGCGTCAACACCACCGAAGACGCGCAACCAACGCAACCACGCAACGCATTCCAATAGACCAGGAGACTGAGACGACAGAGAGGAGGGCGGCGCGCCACCCCGGCGCCAACCCCGTCTGCGTCGCCGAGCAAGGCGCCACAACAGCGCCAAAGGGCAAGCGTGCGATATGTATGGCGTATACGGCGGCTCTTCCGTATACCGAAGCCAATCGAAACGCGCTTCAGGAGGGTCCAGTGACTCCTTTCCAAGTGCGAACTCTTTTTCTCTGCATGTACCTTCCAAAAGCGGTCAGATGGACACCCGAAGAGAGTCACGGTTCCATGACCCTCTTTGGACTCTCTTTTTTCTTAAGAGTGTACGCCATCTAACCTGCTGCATGTCCTCGGTCTCTTCTACGAATCCTGGCACCTTACGCGCACATAGACAGCAGCACGAACGGGATTTGTTTTTGCCAGCTACTATGCTAATAGATACAGTCACGCACTATATCTCGTAGTTGAAGCAGCCCACTTGAAACTCTGTAGAAATCTGCACCGTCGCAATACCCTTGCTGGAACTTCGGCGTAGATTGTGGCATCAAGCTGCCACTATATACGCCGATAGCCTAGTCACAGCTGGCGCGTTCTCTCGTCACTTCAACTTTGCTTAGTACATGGCGTTACGCTCGCGCTTTCGCCAACAAATCTTCCGTTTAGAGGCGAAGCTCCTAAAGCCGTGAGTCTGTACATGCATGTCTTTCGTAGTACGTGACCGCCTAGTTCTATGAAGTGCACTTGCGAGGAACCCACTACGCTATAAATCATCATAATTTTAGGGGCGAAGTGCACTTGCGGGGAACCCACTACGCTATACTTCCTAAAGCCGTGGGTCTGTACATGCATGTCTTTCGTGGTACGTGACCGCTAGTCTATGAAGTGCACTTGCGAGGAACCCACTGCGCTATAAATCATCATAATTTAGGGGCGAAGTGCACTTGCGAGGAACCCACTACGCTATATATCATCATAATTTTAAGTGCACTTGCGAGGAACCCACTACGCTATACTTCCTAAAGCCGTGGGTCTGTACATGCATGTCTTTCGTGGTACGTGACCGCCTAGTTCTATGAAGGCACTTGCGAGGAACCCACTACGCTATAAATCATCAAATTTTAGGGGCGAAGTGCACTTGCGAGGAACCCACTACGCTACTTCCTAAAGCCGTGGGTCTGTACATGCATGTCGTTTGTGGTACGTGACCGCCTAGTTCTATGAAGTGCACTTGCGAGTTCTATGAAGTGCACTTGCGAGTCTTACGTCTTCTTAATGATGTAATGGGCGAACTTCCACGGGAGAGTTACGGTTTTACCGATGATCTCCCCTCTCGAGCTTCGTCCCACTCGTCATCATTCATTCCGTGAATATGGCGTGATGTTTTTTTCCTTCTCAGCGCATCTGCTCTCGCTTTCTCTGCTCTTTAATATCATGCAGGCTTCAATATTTGGAGATCGCCTGACGTCGATCTATAATGGACGAAGTAGATAAAGTTATTCGTTCGAATAAAGAACACCAAGGCCCCCGGGGACCGGGTGGTGGGTGCTCTAGCGACGTTTCGACAGTGGACTTGTCTTCTTCAGGGTTTGAACTGATCTCCTTAGCCCTTGTGTTTATATGCATCGTACCTTCTCCTCAAATCGAAACAAAGGAGGAGGAGAGGGCAACTGTGAAAGCTGAGTGCGTAGAGGCCGCCATGACGAATTGGGTGATTCAAAAGAAAAGAGGTATTATGTGAAAAAAGAAGGCGGGGGAGGGGAGAGAGAGTACAAGTTTTGCTGAATTATGGTTGTCAGAGGAAGCACCGCCGCTAAAGAATTGTAGCTTAGAAATTCCTAGAAGAACGGCGTAACTCTCATTGCTTTTCAGTTGTGTATGTACGATATAGGGTGGATTCAAGAGCTCCCTTAGAAAAATTTATACCTGCTGGGTAGAGTGTATTGAACTTCTGAATAAGGTATGACTCTGTATATTTTCTGCATCTTGGGGAACGGAAGTTTCACTGAAGTATGTAAAGTTTAAGATCGCAGAAGTTGTCCCTGCTACATTAAAATGTTGTCACACTGCTTTCGTATTTCACGCTTTCGGTGTCTGCACGCCGCGTTATTCTACATTAACAGGCTGTCCCGTTTCTCCAATGCACCGTTTGGGGCAAAATGAACGTTGGATCATGTAGATAACGTTTGAACTAGTACAGGTAACAATAGATTTCATATGATGGACATAATCACTTGGGGTGCTTTTAGTTATAATGTCATCTTGAAAGTGTTTGCATGTCTTACATCTTCGACGAGAACAATATGTTACTTCGGCAGTAGAATGAGGATTTACTTCGTTAGGGCGGCCTCTCCCCCACTCCCGCCTTTGCAGTTACCCTCTCATCCGCCTTTGTTTGGATTTGAGGAGAGGGTACAAAGCATATACACACAAGCGCTGAGGTAGACAAGAAGAAGACAAGTCCACATGACGAAACGTCCCTGAAGAAGACAAGTCCACATGACGAAACGTCGGCTCGAGCGCCCACATCCTGGTTGCGTTTTTTTTTTCATCGGAAGCTTCCGCCTTTCCGTCCCTGCCGTTTTCGAAGGCGCCGTGTGTTAGACAAGACTACGTCGGAGTGAACACCTACAAGTAACAATTCCGCTATTTCCAAATTTGCCATCAACCTGCTTACGTCACATTTTAAACTATTTTTTATACGCAACGCACTCGTGTTTAAACAATCCACGTGTAAACTGAACAGACGTTTATGTTTGGCGAATTGGAGAACGGGTTGTCATGTTAAACCCGGCTGTATTGCGACGACCGTTGCGAAAACGTTGAAGGGCCGGACAGGCAAGATAGCATACAACAGCTATGAGTGTGCCTGAGTAATAAATCCAAAAAAATTCCGATTAACACTCGTCGGTAAAATTTTTGACAATTCAGATTTATCCGACAAACTCCGATTTAACGGTCATATGACCGTGCTCCATCTTGATGGATTGGCGTGTTTTAAGTGGTCATTGATACATCGGCCAGTTTGGTCGATCAAACTTAACTGGCGTTCCAGTTTTGCCGTGCACTGTGTCATACCGGGATGGCAGCTCTTTCGAAGCAAGTGTCCGGCGGCACGCACGATGCCAGGTAGTGATAAACTATGCAGGACATACATGCATGAGGTCAGTGCAATAGACATTGCGACGATAAGACCTTCGATGAAAGACTGCCCCTTTTCCATTACCATCGACGAGTTGCCGGAGCTCCGCGGACGTCCAGCGGTGGTGGGGCTTGCAACCATCTACAAATAAAAGTTTCCTGGAAGTAGGAACCTCACGATCGACTTGGGAGCAGGCCCGTAGCCGTGAATTTTTCTCGGCGTGGGGGTACTTGCTCAAGGCCTTAGCTATTTCAGAAAAAGACCTTTTTATTATTTATTTTCGGTAAAACACAATCTCCATCAGACTTTTGGGGGGCGGAGGGGGGAGCCGGGCCCCTAGAGCACCCCCTGGCTAAAGCCCTGTTTCCGATTAGCCCACCAGTGTAATGCAGTACCATTTGGCAGGTTGATACAAAGCGCTCTCCAGAAAGTTGGAAAGGCCTTTCGACGCAGCTGTGTTTTGCTGCTAGTGAAAGCTGTGAATGATAAATTAAAATGAGCGCGCTTCCGTCCGTGACAACAACCTAGTAAAATATCTTAGTTCAAATGCTTACTGGGCGAGTTGGTATATATAAAATCGACTGAAAGCGAGAAGCCTAAGATCATGCTCTTTTCTTGTGCTTCTTCTTTCTGCTAGCTGGTGTGATTAGGCGCCTAGGTTCTTCTTGAAGCCAGTAAAGTATTTTTGCGTCTATTACAACAAGCTTTAGGGTTTGAATGCGCACAAACGTAGTTGCTTTGTATTCATGTATTTGTTCTTGTGTGTATATGTGTTTGTGCGTTTAGACCTACCAGACTACTAAAGTACGCTTCGTGTGTTGTGATGTTTTCGTGGTCAGATATTATTTCATTTTGTAGTGTTAAGAATGATGCAAAAGTTGGCTCGAATTTTAGAGAACTGAGAATTTACGAGAAATAAACTCCGAAAACACGGAACATACTTATGGAGCATACTGTTACTGAGCCATTGTGGATGATATGGCGCTATCAGTTTTACTGTTTGTTCGAGGACCAGTGTTCATGTGGCTCCTCCCACCATATGTACAAGTTCTGGCTCCATCTCTTCTGGGAAGTTCCGTTCTTAATTACGTGCGTCGCTGTGGCAACGAGGCAACAAAGTTGTCATTTCGAAGTGCATAATATTGAAGCAAAATGAGGTTTTTAATAATGATTTTCCATATACCTTCTGCCTATCAGAAATGCCGCAACCTTTAGCCAGGCTCAAACGCTGAGCTGCCATTATGCAGGGGTTACAAACAAAATTAGCTGCATATTAAACATGTATATATCACACAATCCGAAGCTTTAGTTACTTTTTTTCACACTAAAATAGTACTCTATTCAGCCCTTTATGCGTATACTACATGTTAAATATAGAACGACATTCTTGCTCTCAAGCTTATCCACCGGGTTATCCGTCGCTCAATGTCGCCAATTAGCTGAGACTAATAATAAGCCGTGGTGATATATGTTCCCGTAACGGAAGACGTCATATTCTCTACCTGCAATAATGCGTGTCTTGCTTGCGGTAAATTTTATGCCGTGATCAGAAGCACACATAAATGTCCTTAGCTCTCACTTTTTTATGAAGCAAATGCAGGAGAAGCGAGTATATTTTCCAGCGGCATTCTATAAATCTATTTCAGTAAACAGTGATAAAAACAAGCACTCACATAGCCAAAGCAAGTACGCGCTGACTGATTACGACGTGTCAAGCCGCAGAAGCGCTTCCGCCACCGCATGGCTGGTAATGAACCTGTCACCGCCATGTGCTAGGGAGTCTTTGGAAGGATGAAACTCTGTTACATATAAGGAAAGCCTGCGTTGGGAAATACTCAGAAAACATAAAGAAACCACTGGCACAAGATATGAGTTTTGTCTTTCACACTGCTTATACCCGTATACCATGTTCACTCCAGCCTGATTGAACAAATATTAATGTCTACTCCTGATGGTGGCTTGTTTCTTCGTATGCCGTTCCTCCATGAGACAGAGCAGTGATGGTCTGCCCTTCTGCATTAGTTAAGGATAGCCGGGAAACGTTTAGAGTAACTAGTTTTTCCTTTTGTTACGGCACTGTGCGCATTGTACGGCATTATACGCATAACAGTCTTCCTTGGATTAACAGGGATATATTACGTTTCTCTCGCCGTGTTGCCAGATTATGTAAATCAAGGCATGTTAACCCCGAGCTTCAAGTTTCCTTTGAGGAAGCCAAGGAAGGACTTCGCGCTCGCAGAATAAACGCCCAAGACGTCAACTTTTCTGTGCAACTTCCTTTATTACTTAAATCCAATCCTCGCACGTTTTGGACTTTAGTCTTGCGTAGTGCAACAAACAGTTCCTCTTTCAAGAATAATGACGCCATTACAGACGACCCCATCGTAGTTTCCAATATTTTTACTCTAATTTTCAGACAGTTTTCACCCTCGACAACTAAGTTGGTCAAGTTTTTAATCATCACGTACAAACCAATTAACTAGGCAATACTGTAATAAGCTCTGGCAGTGTATTGAACCTAGTCTTGAATCTCGACACCAAGAAATGCTCTGGCTCGGAAGTTATACCGAATTCATTTCTTCTGAAGTACTCCTCATGGACAGCCCGGTGCCTTGCTCTAATCTTCCAGACATCCTTAGACTCTGGTGAAATACCAATTTCATGGAAAACAACGAAAGTACTGCCTTTGTAAAATCTCGTGATAGAGAACTTTCTAATTACAGGCCAATATATCTCGCACCACAGATATGCAAGATGTTGGAACACATTATTCAAAAGCATATCATTGAATACATCGACTCCTCTAAAGCTTTTCATTCTGTTCTTCATTCTAAGTTGCCGGTGAAACTAGATAACATACTCAATAATTCTCGTCTCTTTGATTGCCATTTTCCGTCATCGTCCCTTACAATTTGTTTCTTTCAACTGAGCGGATTCATCCCATGTTGATGTAGCGTCAGGCGTTCAGCAGGGATCTGTACTGGACCCTTTTCAATTCTGCATATATAATAATGATTTACCTCACTGCACCTCATCCAAAACAAGACTGTGTGCTGATGATTGCGTATTGTAAGAATCCATTAATTCTACGGAAGATCATCACCGTCTTTCGCAATCACTCATATTTTTCGGCGATTGGTGCAAAACATAACAAATGAACGTCAATTCCATTAAAACAATCATGATATCATTTACCAATGAACGGAACCCGTTTTCCTGGACTAACTTTCCTGGACTAACCACATCGAATAAATCAGCGGGAAAGCTGTAAAAATTTGGTTATTTGCGCCGTTCTTTGGTTAAAACCCCTCGCGATAGCAAACTACTACTGTGTAAAGCATTGCTTCGCCTTATTCTAGAATACGGATGTATCACTTGGTACCCAACAAAAAATATGACCTAAAATCCTTGATAGGGTTCAATGTAAAGCCATCCGCTTCATCTGCCGTAACTGCATCTGTAACTTCTCACTTGCACTTGAGTTCGTTCACTTTCACGTGAACTGACGCTGGCACAGTGGAACTTTGCGGAATTTGCCAATGTCCATCTTCACAACTTGGACCCGAATCTACAGCTCCGTCTTCCATCGGAAATAAGTAGAGCTGAGGAGACTCCCCTGTGGCGCCTGCGGCTCGGGGTGGCCTTCACGAAGGCCAACTCATTGAGAATCGGAATGGCCAGCAGCCCGACATGTGATAACTGTAGCTGTGAGGTCACAATCGCCCATCTACCCTGTGAGTGTCCGTGCTTCAGTGCACCAAGAAAAGAACTGCCAAAAGTGTTAGATAGACTTGACACTGGTCTTAGGACACTGGCCGAAAACGTCCTCGGCACGGAAAGCTTTGAGAGCATTGTTGCGATTCTTGCGGACAACTAGTCTCAGACACAGACTTTAAGCAGTGCCGCTTATCGTATTATTGTCCTTTTTTTCTCCCTTATTTTTTGTAATATCTATTTTCTATCATCTCACATTTCCCCTACCACTTTCCCCAGCCGGTATGAGAACTGGCTAACATCCCTGTCCTTCCGTTTTCCTTTTCCTCCTCCTCCTTGCACGACGCAGCACAAATAACCGATCGCTGAAATAGCTTCACTGAAGCACAATGAAGAGAACGGGCGCCGGCTAATGATGAAGCTAGTTTTTTTTTTGCGACAGAGCATAAGTTACCGCCGGCTTGCACAGCTACGCTGTTAAAAAATTCCTTTAACGACGGAGTGCTACATGATGACAAAATGGTGGACAAAAATGTTAAGTGGAGATGAAAAATTCTAGAACACGGGGTGGCGCTGGCTTCAACGTTTAAACATGCGGTCTTGTCGTCTTCAAAGCTCCAGCTGCCTACCTTATAACTCGTGGATATAGGCATGTATATACTTTAGCGCGTGTATGTATACACGCGCTAAGGTAGCCATTTGAAGGCTTGAAGAAAAGAACGCTTGTCGAAACATTGGCTCCACCGACACCGTTTGTTCAAGAATGTTTTTTTGCCTTCAACCTTCCATCAACCTCTGAACTTCTATCTTGTTTTTATATATCCTATGTGCGACGCTCAACTTTGATGTCTTTTGGGAGCTATACCAACAAATACTTAAGCGCAGCGTTTTCTGAAAATTTTATCTATTATAAATATTCCACGAAATCGCACTTTCCCATCTTGAAATATTTTTCTTTGCTGATTACGAAATACGGTGAATTTTTTTAGAAAAAGAAAGAGTCGTTGACTGAGCCGTTTAACTACGACTTTAAAAAACAGTGACCTTTACAGTCTATAATTTGTGTGGTTGGAAGCTGGTTCTAGAAACCTTGCTGCCCTTCAAATTACATGAACAAATATCGAATGTTAAAGCTCCCTGCCATGCAGAACTTTTCAAAACAGTAAGGGTGAAGGGGACGTTTACCTCCAATCGTGCCTGTTTGACGTCTTCGTGCGTCCCGATTATTTACTTCATGTAAATGCAACATTGCGTAAACCCCTCTGTGTTCAACAGCCGCCGTTAATTGCTGTAGATGCTAACGATATCATCTGCACAGCTAATATAATATATATTATCTAAGACATTAGATATTGCTACGAAACGCTACCGAAGATGAAGAGAGAGAGACGTGATGAAAGAGGACCCCCAGCGTGGGTGTATGCCAAATTATAGGAACTACACTACACTACACTACACTTGGCTCCATCTTGTATGCCTGGCTTTGTCCTCTGTATATACCTTGTAAATATAACCTTCAACGCCTTTTTCTCCACGTAACATTTTGGTGGAACGTGCGGGTTTTCCCAGCTACAACATTCACGACGCTTCTCCGCAGCGGACGCTCCTTGGCTGCCTCTGCGATGCCTGCTCACGACGAGAATGAGGATGAGTCGGAAACCTCAACGACCGTGCCTCGACTAACCACGCCGCAACCAACAGCGCGGCAACCAGCCGCTACTAACCGCCCCGTCGTCCTGACAACCGCGTGACCCAGGCACATTTTCTGGCACGGACAACACTGACGTCGAGGATGGGCTTCAGCTCTACGAACGGGTGAGCGCACTGAACAACTGGGACCCGACGCTCAGGCTCGCCAATATTCTATTTTACCTTGAGGGCACGGCGAAAGTTTGGTTCTGCAACCACGAGCAAGAGATCACGAGTTGGGACGTGTGCAAACAAAAACTCATTGATCTGTTCGGCAAGCCCATTGGGCGCCGTCGCGCTGCCAGTTGCGCTGTCCCAGTTGTCACTGGCATGTGTACTGCACGCGTCACTGTTGCTGGGCGCCATACTTCTGTTTTGTTCTACTTCTTAGAGCAATGCCCGCATGAACTTATCTTAGGACTTGATTTTCTGTCGTCCCATTCAGCTCTTATCGACTGTGCCACGGGTGTCGTCCAACTCGCCTTACCCTATGCCGTTGAGCCTTCTGATCCTGCGCCGAGCAAGCTGTGCTCTGTCGATTTCGTTCGCGTCCCCTCTCTGGCCGTTACGTACATTGACGTCTCTCCCGATCCACCAGTGGCCGACGGAGATTACGTCGTGTCACCCAACGCTACCGTCCTCTGCTCGCAAAATGTCACGTTCCCGCACGCCGTCATCCGCATTCACGCCAATACCGCATGTCTCCTTATCGTCAATTTTGGACTATGCCCTCAGGTGTTGCCCCAGGGTATCTCCCTTGCAACCCTTGCCCCGGTCTGCGACTACCACATTTCTGCTTTAACAGGGGATACACAATTGCCGACCCGTCCTGATTTGGATCCAACTTCATCAGAAAGCATGACGAAAATGACCGCCTCTGACCTCCCGGCCGAACATGCGAACGCCCTTCGTGCCCTTCTCGCGTCGTACCAGGACATCTTTGACCTCAATGACCGGCCACTGGGCCAGACAACCGTTGTAAAGCATCGAATCAACACCGGCGATGCTGACTTGATCCACCGACGACCCTATCGTGTTTCCCATACTGAGCGCCAAGTCATACAGAAAGAAGTCGACAAGATGCTTTCCCGGGACATCATTGAACCTTCTTCAAGACCCTGGGCTTCCCCTGTCGAGCTCGTCAGGAAGAAGGACAACAGCTGGCGCTTCTGTGTCGATTACCGAAATCTCAACAAGGTAACAAAAAAAGACATGTACCCCTTACCGCGGATAGATGACGCCCTTGACTGTCTCAGTGGTGCGAAGTATTTCTCTTCGATAGACCTTCGTTCCGGGTACTGGCAGATTGCAGTTGACGGCATGGACCGTGAAAAGACAGCATTTGTTACGCCTGATGGCCTTTATCACTTTAAAGTGATGCCGTTCGGGTTGTGCAATGCCCCAGCTAGCTTTGAACGAGTGATGGACGCTCTCCTTCACGGTTTTAAATGGTCAATCTACTTATGTTACCTCGATGACGTCATTGTCTTTTAGCCGACTTTTCAGACACACCTCGATCGTATCTCGACAGTTCTTTCTGTGTTCCGCAAGGCCGGACTTCAGCTCAACTCTTCGAAATGCTACTTCGGCCGCCGGCAACTTACTGTCCTCGGACACCTTGTCGATTCTTCTGGTGTTTGTCCCGATCCAGAAAAAGTTTGCGCAGTCAAGGATTTCCCTGTGCCGACCTGTGCGAACGATGTTCGCAGCTTTGTAGGCCTCTGTTCCTACTTTCGAAGATTTGTGCGCAATTTTGCTGACATTGCGCGCCCTCTCACGGACCTACTCAAGAAGTATGTGGCTTTTGCCTGGGGTCCTAAACAAGCCAGTGCCTTCACAGAACTGGCCATGTGCCTCACGTCGCCACCGATTCTCGGCCACTTTGATATGTCCGCTCCAGCAGAAGTGCGTACCGACGCCAGCGGCCATGGCATTGGTGCTGTCCTGGCTCAACAACAGCATGGTAGCGACCGTGTCATTGCGTACGCTAGCCGTCTTTTGTCACCCACGGAGCGCAATTATTCAATCACCAAACGCGAATGCCTCGCGCTCGTCTGGGCGGTGGGCAAATTTCGCCGATATTTGTATGGACGGCCGTTGACCGTTGTCACCGACCACCACGCCTTATGGTGGCTCTCATCGTCAAAGGATCCTACTGGACGGCTGGGTCGGTGGGCCTTACGGCTGCAAGAATATTCATTCACCGTTGTCTATAAGACGGGCCGCCAACATGAGGACGCAGATTGCTTGTCGCGTCATCCAGTAGACCCACCAGATCCTCCTGAGAGCGGCGAGTCTACATTCGTGTTGGCACTTTCAGCGTTCGCCAACATCGGAGACGAGCAACGACGTGATCCTCACTTGAGAGACATCATTAACCGGCTGAGTGGCCACACAACTCCTCCATCTCCCCGTCTGTTTGTGCTCCAAGATGACATCTTATATCGTCACAACATGCATCCTGATGGACCTGACCTGCTGCTGGTTATACCCACACATATGCATCAGACTGTACTCGCACAGTTACATGACATTCCAACCGCTGGTCATCTGGGCGTCTCAAGGACCTGTGACCATGTTCGATGTCGCTTCTTTTGGCCCGGTATTTACCGCTCCGTTCGCCATTACGTCGCTTCGTGCAAGCCTTGTCAGCACCGCAAAACACCAGCCACCCTTCCAGCAGGGCGCCTTCAACCCATCGAGATACCAACCGAACCATTTTACAGGGTTGGTCTTGACCTCCTCGGCCCTTTTCCTCTATCCATCAGTGGAAACAAGTGGATAGCTGTCGCCACAGATTACAGCACTCGGTATGCGATCACACGGGCTATCCCTACCAGTTGCGCAACCGACGTCGCTGACTTTCTCCTCGAAGACGTCATCCTTCGTCACGGCGCTCCTCGACAGCTCATTGCAGACTGGGGTCGATAATTTCTATCTAAAGTAGTCCAAGACATCTTGCACTCTTGCGCTATAAAACACAAATTCACTGCGTATGACCCTCAGACCAACGGCCCAAGTGAGCGGCTGCACAGAACTATAACAGACATGCTCGCCATATATGTTTCTCCAGATCATCGTGACTGGGACGAAACTCTGGCGTTCGTAACGTTTGCCTACAACATGTCTCGGCATGATTCTGCAGGTTTCTCTCCATTTTTTCTCCTCTACGGACGAGAACCCACGCTGCCCTTCGACACGCTCCTTCCTGCCGTTCTTGATACGGCATCAGAGTACGCTCGTGATGCCATCGCTAGAGCTGCAGAGGCACGCGAGGTTGCCCTTCTTCGTCTTAGCACTTCGCAGGAAAAACAACGACGCATCTACGACGCCCGCCACCGCGATATCCACTTCAATCCTGGTGACATGGTCCTTCTTTGGACGCCGTCACGGCGAGTTGGCCTGTGCGAGAAGCTGACTTCTCCGTACTCTGGTCCGTACCGTGTCTTGCGCCAAGTCACCGACGTCACGTACGAAGTCGAACCTCTGGACACTACCATAGCGCGACCCCCTGAAATTGTTCACGTCACTCGACTCAAGCGGTATCACTCGGACCAATCAAGCACCGGGTCGGTGCCTTCGCCGCCGGGGGTGATGCTACGAAGCGCCACCGAAGATGAAGAGAGAGAGACGTGATGAACGAGGACGACGTTCCCTGATTCCGCGCGCACTTGGCTCCATCTTGTATGCCTGGCTTTGTCCTCTGTATATACCTTGTAAATATAACCTTCAACGCCTTTTTCTCCACGTAACAATATTATCAAACGTGTATACATTATCACATGTGAATACACACAGGATAATTCAAGCACCACTGAAACAAAATTTAGTTTTCGATCCATTTTCTGTAGCTGGCGTTACCAGATCCTTGAGTGAGCAGCAGCCAACTTCAGGTCCTGCGTGCGAGAGGCTCAGGCAAGCAAATAGAATCAAAACTTGTGTTGCGTGTTGCTAGTGATGTGTGCGACTGGAAGCCGAAGAATGCAGCAGTAGCAACAAAATAAGGAATCCTATCGGTTGCAGGTAAATAATGCATATATACTAAACCAACAAGCACTTTCTTACCGCCCAGACTGTTGAAGAGTATGAAATACACTAAGTACAATTTTATTTCATAAATGTAAATTAGCCTATCTCAAGTTCCCAACGAATTTCAATTGTTATAGCTTCATCAGCACAACAGACAGAACAATATTCAACACGAAATACATCGTTAAAATACGATCGTTGATTTATAAAACGAGGAGGTAGAGGAGGAATAACTGAAATAATAAGAAGATCAGTACGCCCTCTCCCGGGAAAAAGGAGGTAGATGAAATGAGGTATAATTGAAGGATGTGCAACATAAACACACAAAAAACGGGGAAGTGAGAATAATAGAAATATTTATATAATGCGATATATTGCACGACACCCGTCAAAGTCTGTCAGTTTATCACGTAAGCTTTACTAAAGAAGATGTGTTTGAAGTATTACTTTACAGAAGTATAGCAATGAGTAATGCGCGAGAACTGGCTTGAAACGCAAGTAGATAGCACCAAAACTGTTAGTGCAGTGCCACCTTGTGCAGTATGACTGGAGTGGTAGAATTTACAACATGCAATAGTGAACAACGTGGGGCCTGTTTGCATTACAAAGCGAAAGGATGAAAACAGCACTTAGAAGACGGGGATAAGAACAACACACGGGTGCAAGTAGTGTAAACAACGACACACATGTGTCGTTCTTTCCTTGTACCCGTCTTTTAAGCGCTGTTATTATCCTTTCGTTACAACATGCCTCTGTTTCCCCGAATTTCATTCCTACAGTTTTTCTATTCGATGTTTGGGTCGCTGGAAATTCCTTGCATATTTCGCTCCTTCCTGAATATTGTCAGCAAATATTGTCGTCCCAGCGCTAGTACGTTGTGCATTGGCCTATTGAAGGAGCTATGGCATAGATCGAATTCATTATTATAGCAGAGACACTGCAATATTTGAGGGGTCCATAAAATCCCCTTGTTTTGCGCAAACAATCGCAGTAAAGCGGTGAGGCATTATCCCGCGGGTCCTTTGCACGCAAACTTGTATACTTAGCTGGCCTTGCAAAAATACAAGAACGTTTATTATTGAATTGTTAAACTTTATTTAAGATTAAACTAAGGTTTTCTCATTGCTCCTTGCTTATTATCTGGTGTAACCATGTCACGGTATAAACGTTTTCTTTCTTTCTCCTTTACATTTTCTTTCAAATGAGCTTCATCATTCGCGAGAAGCCACAATTGCTTTTGTAAAAATATGTCGGTAACCACAGCATCGTAATTACGCTATATGTCGGTAAGCACGGTACTTAGTCCGGCTAGAGCTCACTCAAAGCGCATATATGCTTAACCATGACAGGAACAACAAGTAAACAGCGTGAGGCATGCCGCTTGCGTAAATCAAGCGTGGAAATAACCGCCAATATTATGCATTCCCGCTCTCCGAGAGTGTATTTATATACTTAGTTCAGAACGGGGCCCTGCGCAGCAATGATGTCTCCGGTGCTGACATAATCGCCCTGGTCGAAATTATATGGCGGCTCTGCTAAGTACTTCCGGGTTCTGTGTTCTGGTACACATGCGAGATGCCTTAACCTGCTAATGAACCATATGCAAAAAATATGCACTGTCCTATAAATAGAAATAGCTACATGATGCCCGAACTAATGACATAGAGATAAAGCGGGACCCACACAAACCAGAACAGTCAAACATATCCGTAGAGTGATGTGGTGCTCGGCGTAGTTTGCATTGTAGTTGCAACAGGAAAAAGATGACACGCATATGTACATTGACGTCTAATGCCTTACCATCATTTCATACATGAATCTTCGTTTGCAACCATGAATATACTTCCTTATGTGCCTTCTAGTTAAATCCCTTCGATGGAGTTCGGTCAAAGTCGGGCCCAAAGGTGTTAGCAACGCAACAGCAACGCAATGATGCGTTGCTGTTTCGAACCTTATTGCGTTGAAATAAAACAGCAATGCATTAAGTAAATTTTATGTAAGCTATGACCTATGTCTGCCTATTTGTGTGCTTGCTCACTCTGCTGCGACCTTGTTCTGTTAGCTACCGGCATTTAATAAAGGTAGCGCGTCAAATTGAGATAGAGAGACAGAGGGAATGCAAGGGGGGGGGGAATGTAAAAAAAACGTATGGCAGCTCCGCTGCTGTAAAACATGAGGAAGTGCGTAGCACGGACATGCATTGATTCCCGTTCTAAGAGTTCCCACTGCTCCGTCTACCAAACCGCATATAACGCCAATGATTGAGGTAAGCTTGTAGGGTTGGTCCGAAACGAGTAGAATCTTGTCAGGTAGATTCGCAGACTCGGTGTGCGACATTGCGCTACCGTTTCTGCGCTTTATCGACTTCCTGGTTGTTACGGCGGTTGAGATGTGCGTCGTCTGCACGGAGTTCCGTCAGGATCTTTCCCTCATCAGAGGCAGCAATACCGCACCGACGGAGCGCAGGGCGAGGGGCATTTGCTTCAGAGTCCCGCCGTGCGCAAAACAAAGCTGAAAGTGTACAGTACGTGTCATCCATATTTCAGTCACCCGAAACCGTGAGAATCCACGCATATTTCCTGTCGGAAGCCATAACGCTAACCGTGCTGCTGGAGGTTTGCTCCTGTGTTCCTACGTATAGCCTTGCTTTCCTTCACCTGAAAGCAGATAAAACGCAAGAGAAAATGGGCAGTACTGCCATGGTGAAAAGGGCAATACTACCATCCGCCGGAAACGCAGCATATGTTCTGTAGTGACTGCAGCTTAAAGGCTCACGTCCTTGTTTTATTTAAGCTTCGGGCACTCGCTCTGCATCACGCAAGTTCTATTTTTGTGGATAGTCACCTGCTGCAGATCATTCAACCTTGTATACTGCTTACTAGGAGTCTCAAACATGCGGCCCGCGGACACCTCGCTAACGGCCCGCCGTGCAGGTGGCGGTCTTCGTCCCATATTTTTTTCTCCATAAGTTTTTCTATGAGCCACGTAGACGTGAACATAGATGTGATTGACCTCAATCATTCTTTTCTTGAGGCATCCCATGCGGTCATCATACTGTAAGGCATAACCATGCAACAAAAATTCTATATCTCAGGATCGGCGCCAGGACTGCAGTCTTTCTGGAGATCAGTGTCGATGTTTCTCGAAACTTTGCATCAGATATCCTTCAGAAGTGACACAGATATGCCATATGGGAAATGCCTGCTCTCATACGGCAACGTTAGCTGGTATTTTGTTCTAATTCCGCCTAACCCCCCTCCTTCCGCCTAACCTCCGCTGAAACTTCTTAGCAGTCCCGGCCCTCGCGGGACTAAATTCCATAACTGTGGCCCGCTAACTGAGGTGAGTTTGAAACCACTGCTGTATACTGTCCGTATGAGCCTCTTTGACATCACGCTACTCAGTCAATGCGTATGAGTGAGTGAAACAACTTTTATTGACGATCCGGCATAAAGGGGGGAAGGGGTAGGGGAATTAAAGCGAGACACTAGCGTGCTCGAACGTCCCGGAGCAGCAACCTACTCGCGTCAAACCCGTGGGGGCGCCGCTTTCGGCCGCTGGCGTTCCAAGATGCTAAGCACGTGCTGTACCACGTCTCTTTGTTAGCAGCAAGATCATCAGCCGAGAGTCAATGCGTATAATATTGTCAGCAAACTGTAAGACACAACAACATGTAATTCACACTGAAATGATTTTCAGCGAGTCAGAAACATTTTGATGGCGGATTCCTTCTAACTCACAAAGCTCAATGCGACCAAGAAAGTTTTCATTGCATTAGCTGAAAACTAGAGCCGCCGGGATGTACGAAATCGCGGTAAGTGGTAATAACTGAAACTCCTCATTATCATTTGATGCGGGTTTTGCGGGCGCTTTTTTCCTTGAAGAAATTGTCGCGTCACCCCATTCTCATCTGGCTATTGTCATTTATATAGCGGTCTAATGGCCTAAGTCACGAAGCTTTGCAAACTGCACCACCTTACGAAAGTGCCCCGAAATATTCATTACTGCCTATGAGCGGTCTTGCGCCATGTCGTTTTATTCGACACCCGGATGCCCCGTAAATCAATGCCGCCTTTTGAATGGAGCGCCAGCTCATCTCGTAATGCATATTCGTCCAAACGTGGCATTGCATTGCTAGATGATTATCTTTGTTGCAGCTATTCGTTAATGGCTGCGCCTCACGTGAACCTGAAAAACGATCGAAATGCTATACCAGCTCGAGTGATGGTGACAGTGCAGCTCGTTTTCGTGACAAGCTACTGTTCCAAACACATGAATCCAATTTCGTATAGCATACAAGTATAAAATGAAGCCATGCGTATCCAAAGTTGGATATACTGTTTTATATGTAGTTGAAAGAACAAACACACTCGCACAAATTAGGTTTCAAGGCTCATTTTTTACTGTTAATAATCATTTATTATTACGCGCGTATTTAGTCATAAAACTTCAATAGGAGGGCGATAATATATTTTTTACTCAATTAATTATGTCCCCAAAAGCGTTTATGAGACCTAGAACTCAGGGAGCGGAAGTTATGTCAAGTCCTGTTGCTATAGAAAATTTTACACCGGGCATAACGAACCAAAGCTGGCAAGCCTGAGCACTCACACGGCTAGTGAGGCGAGTTTAAATCGAACATTCGTGGTTTAGCACTCCACTTATGCTTGTAAGAAGTGCACGGTTCTCCGCCTTAATCCACACATAAGGCGCCGATGGCGTCAAAGTAACTTACCTATGCGTTTCCCCGGCTTCAGACATCTATACAGCGATATTCGCCGCTTAACTACTGATCCAAAGTGCGGGTACGCTTGTAAAAGTAGCGAGAATATACTGGGCTTGCTGGAAATTGAGCTGTACCTGGCACTCGCATATTGTTGAAATATGCTCTGGACTTAACGAATGCCCGTTAAATTCTACAGTGATTTGCTTGCACACGTTGGCTGAAACATTGCTATTTCGCTTACCTTGTCTTTTTTTGTGTTGTATATGCCACTCCCATTCTAAACATCTCTCTTAGTAGGGCAGCCCAACGGGCATGCCCTTGTTAAACCTCTTTGCCTTTCTCTTTCCATTTCTTTCAGTAGTGTGTCGAAGGAACCATGGCTTTTATATTGAGCTCAATATAATGATGTAATGTTCGGTGCAGCAAATCCGAGTGCGTACTTTTCTTCCATTGTTATCAATGCAAAACAAAAGTACGCCACTGACGCTAGCTGCCGTTGAGTTTAGAACGACAGCAATGCAGGAGTGAGGTAATCAAAACCCTATCGCATGCAGAAAACCTGCTTCAGTGGAGAACATATTGTAACTGTTGCAGATTGTGATATCGCATAATATCGCATGCAAACTAGGATTATCACGTGCAAAAGGCGAAACTTTTTCGAACAATATAAGGTAACTGCGGACAATGTCCTTTGAATCCGTTCTATATTTCCTGCCATCTGGAACTTCTTGTGTTGTGCGTTATTACGTGCCTTGTGTCTTTATTTATTTCACCTTATATTTTCCCAGGATCCCAAGGCACTTTTGAGACATAAATGGTATCCACACCAGTTTTCAATAAAGAATTCTATGTTGCTAACGTGAAAACCAATTTCATGATTCCTTGTTACGTGAAGGTGGGAAACTACTGTGTACGCTGATTGTGTAATAGTCTACTGATGTTTCGTGTAATAAAAGCTTCTCTTATTGGTATGAGTATTGACTCAGATGAAGATGCAATGTCTTGTGGCAGATCGTATTAAACTGCGCGTGAGATTCACACACCATTTCACGCTATTCAAAACAGACTTCGTGGTTTCTTTGAGTCATATTTTACGACACAATGTGGCTTACGTTAAGTTTGCGTGAATGCTCTCAAACAATTGCGTCAAGAATACAACAAAAGTACCATCATACAATTCGGCATTCATCTAGCTTAATATTCTGTACGAATATTTCGCATACTGGTTCAGAGACTCTTAATTTCATTTAGACCGACGTATGTGTAGTGCTCAGAAACTTCAAGGCAAAAATTGGGCCACATGACAACTGGCATTTTTTTTTCTGGGGATGGAGGGCGGGGGGGTTGAGGGAAAGCGCTGCCGCTGGCGTGCACTGGTTGTTTCACTGGGGGTTACTTCGTACCTTAATGAGACCGATCAGGGTCACCAGCACTCACTGCTGGCTAGAGAAGCGAAGCCGCCGTACGCGTCGCTTCACTAATTTGCTCCTGTAAAGTGTTTTTTGTCTGTGAAGTAGCGCTGCAAGCAGGTGAAACTCCTTTGCTTTGCACGTTATGTGTAGAGTTTTAGTTTTCGTGACGTCTTTTATTGACAAGGCGCGCTACGGACGTCCTAGAGGGGAAAAGGAATGTTTCGGCTTAGTGAAAAGGAGGGGCAGTGAGATGAGCAGTCAAAGGGGGATACTTGGAGTGATTGGCTGTGCGAGGCTGGTTGCGGGCGTCATTTTGCCCGCGGCTCTTAAGCACTAAACAAGTTTGATTGGAGATACCTCCAAGTCTACCTAAGTATTTAAACCTAATCAGACTGGCAACGCTGTCAAAAATTGTCTAAACGTAATATTCAACGTGTGATTGGAGAGGTGCACAATTCTACGAGACCTTGAGCTCTAATACGGGTAAATTTATGGCAGCCCGCGCTTCGAATAATGACGCGTTTTCAGACAGAAACTCTAATTTGGGTTTTACCGTGTCCACTTTGCAGGAATGTGTCTGCCAAGGCGAATGCTGCCGACCGGCTGTGCTGTTAAAAAGAACTCACATTAAATTTTATTATTAATTTTTACTCGCTAAACATTTATTTGCATAAAGGTCTTTGATATGTTTCTTAGTTAAACGCCAATTTTGTGTCACCCATTGCCACATGCTCGTCATGATTTAGGGTGTGTGTTCAATGCAACAGTGTGTTTATTGGAGTGCACCTACTATTTTATCTATAGCCTAATATTGTCGTAGAAACTCTCGGTATCCTTCTATCATCCTTTTTGTCGAGTATCCCTCTACTTCCAACCTCGACTCGAAAAAGGATAGCACTGCTTGCCGTCCCTTGGCAGTTGCGATAATTATGTGTTAGTCATGATAATCTGTGATTCTTGAGAAGTGCGGTGCCATTTTCACTCGGGTGGTGGCCATGGGCATAACTCGGTCATGCGAAGGATGAATATCGACACGAGACTTGTTTGTGAATAAGGAAGCATATCTCGCATCTGATATAAACATAGCGCGCAAGCACATTCATGGAAATGTGTCACCATAACTGAATCTATCAAATATCTAATGTCATTTCATGCAAGGTCTCCGTCTCGTAGCAAGCATTCTCGTGCACGCTCGACGCCAGCGTGCGCCAAGACATGATTGCGATGGCAGCGTCCCGATACCAGCAAGCTGCTACTCTGCGGCCGGGCATTGCGGCCTGGGAACTTTTGACCACCCCTGTACATCTCGGTGCTCTTATGTACTGGAGAACATGTATTGATTTTGTGCTAAGTGGAGTACCAACTGCCATCTGTTCTGTACGTTAACAGCTTTGCGACCACATTGCAGGTGCGAACAATTAAATACATTTCTTAATTATAATTATTATCAACCCACAAAGTTAAACAGATTACATATCCGTTACAAATAACTCCTCCATTATATACAAAGTGTTACGATGACGCATATGAATTTCTACAAGAAACCTTTCTTTCCACATGCAGACGTTCAGAATGGTTGCCTTGTTCGTCGGATCTACAATGTTTTCTTGACCAACACGAGACAACTTTCCCTAGAGGATCGCCCAAAATACCGCTATTTATACCATGATCGAACGCGTGGATCTTCCTGTGCTGTTATCAAATATGCGGGGTAATGTCCACCAGTTCCTGCGTTATTAGATTTACGAAACGAAACAGGCTACGTGGCACTAAGCCAGCCTCATGTCTCACCGCCACATTCGCTGCGAAGTGAAATACAAAAAATCAATAAGGACACCTCGTTTTCTCGCGGTTACAACTGCAGAACCAACCCCGTTCGCCGGGTTGTCTCGAGCCGACGTACCGCACGTGTCAATTAAGAATTGGCCAAATTTGGTTCCTCATTTTTTTTCGCATTCCTACGCGTTGCGCTCTATGGCATCCGTAAGGCATGTCAGCAAGAAATCATTCTGTTTTTATGACCGAGGGCACCGAATAAATATTCGTTTTTTTTTTAACACATATGCGTTATATGGGACCTACCGCTGTTCTGAGGGCCCACGCTGACTGGTCGGTCTACCTTTTTGTACTTTTATTGGGCCTATGCTCTTCCATAAAATGAACAAAATATTATGGGTGCACAGTTTTCTGTAGTTACTATACTATGAGATCTTTCATGAGCTCTATGTCCTCCTTCATCCCGTTAGGACGTGCGACGGGTAGCCATGCGAGAAAGCGCGGTACTTTGGCGCATACTTGGCGTTCGAGAACAAGATGGGAGCGAGCGCCCCGTATTCTTTGCGAGAAAGAAGCGGTGAGCCTAGATGAGAAATTATTGCCCAGGTCGAGGGGACTCCCCGCTCATGCTCCGAACAAGCATTCTCGTTGTGTAATCTTGAAGAGACGGCTCTCGGCGTGAGGTCAATTTTATTAGGCTAGCCTCGCAGGCGCCGAGAAGTCGAGTGCCCAGCAGGCGTTACTAATTCTTGCATGAATGCATTGGGATCTCGCAGACCCTCGTAAAAACGCGCAGAAATTTGTGTTCGCATAAATTTCTCTTGCTCCCCGGTTTCCCGAGTTAAGCAACTTCATCTTGGCCCTATACGCTGGTTTAGTTCTCAACTAACGATTGCAGCAGGCGTCTTACGCCACGTGGCCCAGCGCTTCGTGAGATAGACATGTTTGTCTTGCTACTGCTTCTGGGTTTATCGTCGCGCAGTCCTTCTCTGATAATATAATTTTCGGGGACTTTGCATTTGTTCCCGTGATACGTCTGTTACGAAGCACAGTATGGTTCCTCTGGATCAGTTAGGTTCTAACACAAACTTGTTTTGTCTTTGTGCTACCGTGAGCTTCTGCATTCTTCCATAGAGGGCTGACTAGATGCTAGTACCTAACTAACTGCATCAGTACTAGGGCAGAACGAACAACGGCTATGTGTTTGCTGTACACATCCAAAGGCATTGTGCGTTTCCTATTCAAAGGTTTTTATTGGGTTATCGTTCAGTTTACTCTCTTATGCTGGCTACGTCTTCCGAACGTCCTTCTACTAGCCTCTAAAGACCAGCGTCCATTCCTGGCCGTCCAATCGAATGTTACGAGACGTAAAAGTGGGCGGGAGTATTGGCGTGTGAAATATATGTCCGTTTCGCCGGTGTCCTGACAAAAGCGTGCGATATATTGCGTCCATGTGTACGTATATGTCGGAAAATATATCGGTGTTGAGGCTAAAGGTTGTTTGGTTATACATCGGATCATCTCGATGACCGATGCTGCTTGGTCCAGCTGTTTTAACCACCATGTATACTAACCTTTGCAGCGAGTGCCGTTAATTCTGCTGTGCTTCGGAAGCTGAGGAGTGGCCTTGGACAGCAAGATTCAATAATCTGCAACTTCTGGTCGGCTAATGAACAACTATATCGTGGCAGTCCTTTAAAACCTGCCTGCAGTCATTGACATGACCCAAGGAAATTACAAAGTAACGTTTTAATGGATATATTGGCAGGTTCGCGTCACTATAAACGCAAAATTATGTCCTAGCTGTTAAAGCATTTTGAAAGCTGCCGACAGGGACATCATCTGTAAATCAACAGTTCCATAAACACGGAATTTGTTGCCGCTTTCGTTCGTTCTGAAAACCCTGTGTTGTGAAAGGGCTCAGGTGTCTCTGAGAAGGGGAGTAGGCATGGTGTCCTCAACAGTTACCTGCTGAAGCATCTCAAGAAGCTATCACCGGTAGATCCCTTCGAGGTTAAGAGCTCAAAGTGTGTGAAACAAGTCCTGCAACATGGCTTCAGAGGACCGAAATTTGGTGTGTCGATAGACATCGAGGAACTATTTAACTCTGTCCCACTTACCGGCTGTGAGTGAACTCATTGACTTTGACGGCAGGGTAGCCTTTCAAAATGACTGTTGTGTGTAACGAGCAGTTTCTTGAGTTACTGAGGTTTTACCTCAGCGCTACTTTTATTTCTTTTGACAACAACATGTACATAAAAACGCATGCCATCTGTATAGGCTCCTGCGTTGCGGCAGTCTTATGCAATTTTTTTCGGGCCAAGTTTGGCCTTCAGCTGAAACGCCTGATTGAGCAAGCCGATCTAGGCGCAGTAAAGATATTCAGATAGGTGGATTATTTTTAGTCATTTTAGATGCAGACCCAGCGGCTCGATTACCCTTGCGGGCTACGTCTATTGTAGAAGTTTTTAAAACGAGGCCTTCCTCGTTGAAGTTCACGCTGTAGTTACAGCAGGTCCACTCTGTTCACTTTGTAGATCTTCCACTATTTTTTTAATTAACGTGAGCTCATCTGCTGGGCTTACATGTCATGAACGAAGGAAGACATAATACCCTATGATTACTCACATTCCAAAGTCATTAAAAGGTAATCGCCAAGTCATGTTTCAGGTCAGCCCTTATAAAGTCTTGCCCACACAAGCCAGCGGAGAGCTTCAGCCTCCAAAAAGCACGATTGCTACAGGCAGGGTTAGGGTGCCTTGATGCGCGTTTTGTCCGCTTTAGGGTGAGGACATCTGCGGCGTCTGCTGCGGCGCGGCTGCCATATTTGAGCCCACGGCGTCCTACCCGCGTCTCACCGCTCTACGGCGGCTGCGCTGAGTGGCGCGAGACGGGGTGCAAAAAATGGCGTCGCGGCGGCATCGGCCTCTTCAAAGAATGGCAACACCCTAAGGGGGGCGCACGTATCGAGGCACACTAGGCAGGGTACCCCAAACGCTCCGTCTAGTGGTCGCGAAAACGCTGCTAAACCAGCTCGCAAGGAGCATGCGGTAGACGTAGGCATTCCCCCAAAGAGTGTTGCGTACGAGCTTTTTCCCATATGTGCATAAATTGTCACATAACTTGAACAAAGTCGCGGCGGGGAATGGGTAAATATTGTTTTCTCCACACCATGCAAGTTGCTAAACTATGCAGACGCGTGACAAGCACACAAACAAGAAAACGCTGCAATACCAAACACGAATATCAGTATGTCGAGGGCACGGGCACCGTCGTGTACACAATCCTATTAAGCTGCGGCCGTGTTTACTTGGGAAATACTGCTCAGTGCCTTAATCAGCGGCTGCGACAGCAATATAGGTGCTTGAAGTCAGGAGAGGGGTCTAACTTCGCTTTACATTGTAGAGGCTCCGGATGTTACCCACGGTTGAAAAATACGGATGTGGTAGGTCGCGGACACACAAAATTAGAGCGAGATATTTTACAAGCCGCTTTGAATAAAAATTCTGGAATCGACTTGTGCGTTAGGCGTCGCTTCAGTCGCTCTTTTAAACAAGGAAGTGCGTTTGATGAGTAGCCACATTTAGGTGGGTTTTCTACTTCGGTATTTCCTTTTTAGCATTCTGTTTTTATCCTGCTTATCTTATTTCCGGGTTTTATGTAGTCTACTGCGCACCTATGCGCCACATTTGATTCGGAGATTCTTGCAAATTCATTTCCCACATGTTAGTGTTGTCCCGAGGGTGTATCTCGCGCCTGGCTCTGTTGTTGATTGTTTTTTTTTTCATGGTCATCAGTTTTCTTGTGCTTATGCGCCTATTTTCTAGCTGCGGCGGTGTTTTTCAATAAATATTCAGAGTTGTTAGTAGTGCCTCGTCCTGTCTGTCTCACATTTTTGTCCCGTTTATTGTGCTTCATTTTATCAAGCCTGTCAATACAAGCTTAAACCAAGGCTAACGAACTAGTGTAAATAAACAGAAAAAGGTTATATAATGTAAACTACGGAAATAACCGAGAATTATTCGAAATATTTTACATAAAATCGCGAAAACCACTTCTGAAATATGCGGCTGGTACCCGCTCGGCGCAAGAGAAGGCACCACCGCATCGACAAGCGCACGATCGCCGAGGCTGTGGGAAGCGTCATAGGAATCGCTGGGTTGCCCGTGCTTAGCATTTCCTCAGGTTTCGCGGTGATGGAGCTGCATTAGGCCCAGGATTTAGAACTATGCCAAGACCTACACAAGAACTACATGTTTCAGTGTACCCTATTTTCTGTATTTTTCCTTTAAATAGTGAAGTTGTGCCAATGGTTACAGGGACCATGATATCGTGAACCACGTGGGCACGACTTGTAGCACATATGAGAAAACAAATTGAGACAAGACGCCTGCATGGCGTCCGAGCTGCTCTCGTACCAGTAGCTTCAATTCGAAGACGGTAAGAAACGTTACTGTTCCTTTTTGTATTATACTTATTTCTAAGATTTCTAAGACTACAGCGACTGAACAGGAGTTTTCTTTTATTGCGATAGCAATTATATGGACAGTCTTGGCTGATTTTTGCCGTCGCCGTCGTCATGTACCGTATATATATATATATATATATATATATATATATATATATATATATATATATATATATATCAAAGCAACAAAGAAAAATAATTCAGAAAAGACGTTCCGACGCGCGGAATCGAACGGGTGACCTCCCGATTTCCAGCGCGCGGCGTTAGACGGTTAGGCCAACAACCGCACCGTCTATCAGCCTGCCAACGGCGAGCTATTTATATACACCACTTACATCAGCATGCTTTCCTAGTTACCACATAGATGGCGCGATGTGCACGCGTGGCACGCTTTAAAGATCGTCGCCCCGTTCCTGCGAACGCTGTTGCTCTTCGACCTACAGGGCGTGGTCGCCTTCGTGCGCTTGTCTCGAGGAAAGAAGGGGGCGGCTGGCGGGAGGGGGAGCCCGGTGTTGTATGTCTTGTGCTTTCCCCGCGATGTCCGCGCTGAAGTCACAGAGCGTATGAAGGTCGCTTCGCTCGCTGCAGCGGCCGCGTTTGCGAAAGGAGTGCTCTGTTCAAACAGAAACAAGTAACAACTGGGACAGTTAGTTCGCGCTCGTCCGGTGTGTACCTGTTCGTTCGTTTCGTGCGTCCTGCTTTATGTTTGAGCAGTGCGCTTCCACTGTCGAGTTGTGATGCATGATAGTTCGCGCTCGTCCTGTGTGCGTTCTTTTCGTGCATCCTTCGAGCTCGAGCGACGCGCTGGCAATTTCGAGCTGCTTTCCGTTCTTCGCGTTACATTCCAATTTATTGCTATCACATTCATTGCTTCGCCGTTACGGCAAAACTGTGACTTTTTTTTTCAAGATGAACGGACTACCCCATACCAACAAGTTGTTGCTATCATCACGTAATGACGGCCCATACCGCCAAACTGTGTGATGTCATTATGACGTCATTGCGCTGTCACATGGTGGCGCCATCAGACTACATCAGTGCGTGGTCAAAGGTGGGCCGATCACGGAGGCAGGGCAAAACCAGGTGATGTGCATGAAGCTTACAAAGCCTCGAATCCTGGAGGCATTGCAAAACCACATTAGTTGCAGAAAGCTTTCCGAGGGCTGCGCGGAAGGTTAAATACATCGACCCAGAAGAAAAAGAAGATGGCTTGCGCCTTCGAGTCGACTGGAGCGGTTTATGAAGGACCCTGTTTATTTTTATTATTATTACTTTCCTTTTGTCATTCGGCACCCGACCGAGCTCCTCTTAAGCGATCGTGCTCGCTCCCTCGTTATAATCATGGCAAGCCCATTTTAGCCCCGTCAACCCCGTCATCAGCGAAAAGGTATTAGTGAGTGCCCGGCGGGAGTGCCGCTAATAGATGTTGACGCCCAAAGGATGCGATAATGGCATCAACGCACAAGAGAAAAAAAAATGTGCAGAAAAAAGGACTCGTAGTTAACGCCCAGCTAAGGTGGTGATGCCATCCGTCAGCTATGAATGTGTGCCCTAAAACTCAGATACTAGGGCTTACGAAAGTCGCTCTTCTGTGCATGTTGTTTCTAAATGTCGGGTAATATTTTTCCCAGCAGCGAAATAAGTGAACCAATGCTCTGATTACTGAGAGTACATAGAGAGGAATGTGAAATACCGCACACGCATGGTAGTACAGTTCTTTAAATGCGGAACGTACTGGATGTTTAACTTTTCACAGTTTAGGCCTCGTGCTCGCAAACTTAGCGGCAATTTATTTCGGAAATTGTTTGCATAATTCACGATCTCTTAGACAGATTGTTTTTATCTTTCAAGGCGCATAGGTACTTTAGCAGGTTTCGTTAGATTCAATTTTGCGTCCTCGTTTATAGAAATCAAAGTTTTATGTTACGTAAAAATTCTTAGCGAAACACTTATGCCTAAGAACCACAGATACTTTTTCTTTCTTTTAGCGTGCATCGTATGCTTGTAGATGTAGTAGCTGGCGCAGGAGACCCAGCACATCAGCATTTCTTATCTCGTGTGGCTTTCTTGTCCACCTCTCCACAACGCATACTGTAAAGGACGAGATAGAGACAACACCCGTTCCTGGTAGAGTAGAGTAGAGCCTGGAAGCTGTGGCTCATACCCACACTGGGGGATTGGCCAAGAACCGGTTAGTTGTTGTTGCTGTTGTTCCTCAGACACTTGGCGCAACCCACTTAGGGGGATAGGCCATGAATCGGACGGTGCCTTTCTCAAAGATTGGATTCGCTTCTTGAAAGAAACGGTTTTAAAATTAACATTTTATGCGTTACACATCACCAGTACAACTTCATAAAGCTTAAAGGGGAAAAACGAAACGAAAGAAAAAGGGCCAAAAATACCTATATATACAACTGTGATTAGAGAAAGAAACGCTCTAAAAATAAACTGAGCTATGTTACACCTAACATTCAAATCTTTTAGTCTCTCGTAGGAAATTGCATACAGCGTCAAAAACACTCCTGTGGCTAAAACCAAGTACGGTAGCACCAAATGAAAGAACCACCGGAAGTGACAAATTTAATCCCATTTTTCGAAGGGGATCTTCTAGTATTCTTTTCCTTTGGATTTTAAACCTGCGGCACGTCAAAAAGAAGTGATCCAGAGATTCACTCTCCATGCAGTGAAGGCATAAAGGTGAATGAGCCAGACCAGACCTGTGAAGGTAAAAGTTCAGTGGGGGGACTCGACATCGTAACCTTGTAACTGAGATTTCTTCCTTTCTAGAGGAACACCATCTGCTCTTCCAAGGAAACTTCAGTTGCGGGAAGTCTGATGAAAACAACGGAGATTTGTCGAAGTGATTGGACCTTGTATGCTTTTCAAATCTCGCTGCAGTGACATATGCCGGCGTCGGCAAAATAGACATAACAGGGCCATCGAGGGATGATACTGCAAGTGAATCCGCATATTCATTGAGTATCAAACCTTTGTGGCCAGGTACCCACACTAATCGGATAAGCCGTAAGTGTCTTGGAATTAACGAATAGAATGTCTCTAAGGTACTTGACAAATTTGGTGCTCTTAAGGAAGAAGAGACAGAGAGGCAGTCAGTTAGAATAACCGCTTCCGACAGGCACTGAGGCAATTTACGCAATGCTAAGACTATAGCCAGCAATTCAGCCTGGAAAATAGGTGGAAAATAGGTCTATTCTCTCCTCGTCTTCCTCTACCTCGCTCTAGCTGCCCGCGCGCCAGAGCTTCGGTGCCGCTCTTCGTCATCACACTCGGCCATGACTGCGAGCGCGCGGAACAGTCGACAATGTCTCTGGTGGGCGGTGTTGGCTGCATCGCGGTGGTCGGTTTCGGCCACGCTGCGACTTGGCGTGCGGATGAGTCATAAATATCTCAGTTCGGCGACACCGGCTGCATGGCGGTGGTCGGTCCAGGCCCCGCGGCGACTTGGCTTGAGAAGGTGCCTCAGCGTGCTCTGGCGGGCGACCCTGGTTGATATAATGTGGTCGTATGTAGTTCGCACGTTTATCCCGTCGAAGTTGGCAGAACAGGGCAGGACGTGGTGGGCCCCGTAACGCCACTTGCTGCACCGAACGACGCCATCTGCGTTTTTTGCAGTGGTTCCACGGGCGTCTAGGTCTCTTACTAGACGTCTGTGGCAACGGGAAGCTCAGTTCACGCGTTGACCTGTGACACCGCTTGTACTTTTGCAGCGTTGTCGCTGTGGAGCACCACCCCGCCGTTCCGAAGTCGGCTTTTCTTGAAGACGCGCTGCGCACAAGGGGCATCCTCGCAAGAAGCCGTTCTAACAGCAGAAGATTTGTGCTGCACAGGCAGGTCGATCTCCGCCGTATCAGACACAATACTCACAATGAATAGTGAAACGTGCGCAAGCATTCTGAGGTGGCTGTTAAGTCAGCACATACACCTATGAACATGGCATCCTGTGGGCCCACTAACATTCCCTTGTCGTATTCCACATCCAAGTTCCGCTTCCTTTTCGCCATATCCCCCATTGCCCCACATTTATGCACACCCAATGTGTAGGTGCTAGGTGCTGGTGTCTTCCAAACTTAAGATGTTGCGCCATTGTATATATTTAAAGGTAAACATAATCGACAGTAATCAGTCTGGCTGGGTGAAATTATAACAATAAAAGGACTATCCAGCCACGTTTTGTCTGTGATTTTTTTAATTTAAGAACACTGACCCTACGCTTTGAGACCCGTTCAATCTCTTCATCAGGGGGTGACTGTCACCCCCTGAAGACAAGACCAAACGGGTCTGGAAACGTAGGGTCTCTTTCTAAAAATTAAAGAAAACTAAAGACAAAACGTGGCTGGAGAGTCATTTTATTTTTATGCTGTATATATGTAACTTCTAGGGTTTCACTGAGTACGTAACATATTTTTTTTTCTGAAAACACACCAACTAAGTACCCAGAGGTCTACTTTTATAAGGAACACTTGCGAGCAGAGTGAGTACGGATTTTGCTCTCTCACAAGAGCAAGTTACCCCATAATTGCTACAGACAACATATGGTTGGCATTTATGATGCCTTTCAAAACGTCTGGGCAGTGCATGGGTGTGTAGGTTTCCACAGCCAAATGTAGATAACTCGCCGGCAGTATGAAAAGTGCACAAATAAGAGTCTCCGTCAAGCCCTCCTGTACATAGCTGTGCGAAGGCGCCCGGATAGACATGCATCATAATAAATAAGAAGTCGACTACATAAGAGAATAAATCAATAAATGGGTCAATAGCGCTCATTACGGTAATAGGATTTAAGTGTACATTATTTAGTTAAGAAGGATAACTCAAGCAAAGATATTTTAATAAACTCTGCGGGAGGATTTACAGGGTTTTGGAGCTATCTTTTTCACCGACGGGTCTGGTATAAAATGTTTAGCAGTGCACTAATTCTACCTCCTCCTCAAAGTGGTATTTGATTGAGTGCACTTAAACTTGCGACCTTCAAAGACCGATTTCTATAATACCAATTATCAGGCATCTCACTGCATAACTACGCTTACCTCTTAGATGTTAGATTTATCCTGGACTCGACGTGAATGTCGTGAGCAGCTGCCAGCTTATCGGAACCTCATAAAAATGTCCATAACATTTATACGCCCTAGACAAAGCAAACATTCAAAACGTCAATCGGCCCCAGTTACAAACATATTTTCAAACGACAGAATTTATTATTTATTACCCGTGTGTTAGCAGCCTCAGCATGCAGACTCTAGAGAAAGGTTCATATTAAAACACGACATGCATGGCAAATGAAGCCGTCCCGAAACAATGCGTGAGATCTTCAATCCGCCAGGGGAAACATCATGCCTACACCTAATGATAAGTTCTTGCCCCCCTTTTCATGAAACTGGCCTTCATTTACCAGCCCGCAGATATTGATTAAGGAAATTTTTAATTAATTTGAACCAAGCCTCAAGGTTTATGCAAAATGATGATATCACCTTACCGAAGCCTATCATCAGGGCTTCATGACTACCGCATTGTTCCCTGTGTGCAGCATGTAGCTTCGTAACAATATGTCACTGCGTACGCAAACGTCAGCTTCGTGGAGAAGGGAGGCTGGAGTTGTGCCAAAAGTGCGAGTGCAGGAAAAGCCTTAGTCAGCTGCATGTAACCAACGAGATTGCATGAGGTGCTTCATCTCAGCCAGGGTCGTCACCATGAACCGAGAGGGTTGGCGACGCTCAATGACCTCACTTATCAACGAGCTCACGAGTGCCTAATGAAGCCAGCTGATTTCCCCGAGTATCAGGTCCAGCAGTCACCCCGCACAACGCGGTGATGCGTTCTCGTTTCCTATCTGTGCACTTCCCATCGGCATTCCTATCAGCTGCTCGGCGAGTGAAGATATGCACATCTAGGAGATCATTACCCACAGATGGAACCTTGAGCGTCATTTCTGTAACTTATGTTCTATGCATATAGCAATTGTCGTTCTCTTTGATGTCACTTCTTTATTTCTTTTAATGCAGAAAAAATGAAATAAAGTCATTATTTTTATCCTCCAAAGAGCTGAAAAGTCTCGAAATGAAGACGAAGAATACGAAAGTGAAATACAGCGTCGAAAACAGGGTTCAATTTTTACGAAATATTACGCAGTGGTCGGTCATGACGTTGATCATAAATGCCAGCAGGATTTATGCAGCACTGCCGAGTGTTCTGGCCAAAATGGTATAAATATACTGAACTTTTATTGCGATAGCAATTATATGGACAGTCTCGACTGGATTTTGCCGTCGCCGTCGCTGTCGACGGCAAATCTCGACTGGATTTTGCCGTCGCCGTCGCTTCTATATATATATATATATATATATATAGAAGCCCCCGAAAAAAATAATTCAGGAAAATGCTTCCGAAGCGCGGAATCGAACCAGGGACCTCTTGCTCCGCAGCGAGTGGCGCTAACCACTACGACACGAAACGCACATCCTCCACGTGATTGATTTTATTTATTTTATTAATTCATAACAATACATGTGATCGGAGGCTAAGGAAAAAGCCATTTGAATGGCTTGAGGAAGTCCTTCGCCTCCGTACAAAGACAGCAGCTCAGATACAAGCATGTTCTTGACACTGTTAACACAAAAATTTGTAATGAATTATGTTGAGCAAAATATGAATGGAAACGAACCACCAAAATATACATCGATTGTTAGTTACCCTTTACAGAACGCCCTGATTTTTATACATCCTGTTTACATCTGCGTGATCGACCAACACAACACTTCATCACTACTATAGTATTGCATTAGTGACATTTTAAGTGTTTATTTATATAAAGTCAAACAATTTTGGACAAAGGGCTTAAGTTAAGAAAAAATCATACAATTCATACAGTTTTACATCGCGAATATCAATTTGTTTATTGTTGTAATCATTTAATAAAAGCGGAAGCTTATTACGAGCCATTTGCCGACCGTAACCAGTTCGACAATGCTTAGCATTCCATGTCCCGGTTGTTCGTACATTATATGATGGTTCTTTCGGACGCAACTTTACTAATCCCATGAAAAGATAATCCTGGTGCTCGCAATGTATTCGATATTCACGGAGCAATCTGTACACGTATATTTCTTGTGTTTTTATTATTATGAATCTTCTAACTAGCTCTTCAGAAGAATGCACAGTTGGTACATTTGCAATTAA
>NC_051178.1:56234943-56267443 GCF_013339695.2 Rhipicephalus sanguineus
TTATCCGACACCGTTGCACTCCTCTCGCCATATGACCGTGTTTGCACGAGGAAAGGCTTGCTGGTGCCTTTCGCGACCGTTCAAGTCACCCAGGGCAGCACTCTATTTATGTAATCAACCCCTCCCCGTACAGTGTTACGTGGTGCGAGGGGAATGTCTGGGCAGCGTAGAACCCCTCGAAGACGCACAAGTTATGGAAGAGCCCGATGATTCGCACGGCCGAAGTTCGAGCACGCTCAGTGCTGTTTCGACGTCTGGTTCATCACACGCTGACGTATTTGGTTCCTCCATAGCTGACAACCTTACGCAGGTCCAGCGTTCCCAGCTTTTGGACCTGTGGAAGAATTTCGCCTTCTTTCGATGTCGCTCAAACTTCTCTCGGCCGCACGTCGGCCGTTACGCATGGCATCGACACTGGCGACCACCTGCCACTGCGGCAACGTCCATATCGCGTATCTCCCGCCGAACGCCGTGTAATCACCGAGCAAGTCCGACGACATGCTTCGACGTGATGTCATTCGACCCTCTAACAGCCCCTGGGCGTCTCCTGTCGTTCTTGTTGCGAAGAAGGACGGTTCTGTGCGGTTCTGTGTGGACTACAGACGACTCAACAAGATCACTCGTAAGGACGTGTATCCACTGCCGCGAATAGACGACGCGATTGACAGCTTGCAAGGCGCCGAATTCTTTTCATCTCTCGATTTGCGCTCAGGGTACTGGCAAGTACCTATGGCTGATGACGCTCGACCGAAGACCGCATTTGTCACGCCCGACGGCCTGTACGAATTTAACGTCATGCCGTTTGGGCTGTGTAATGCACCCGCCACCTTTGAGCGCATGATGGATACCGTTCTGCGCAACCTAAAATGGCACACGTGCTTGTGCTACCTCGACGACGTCGTCGTGTTTGCTCCGGACTTCTCCACGCATCTTCAACGCCTACGGCATGTTTTGACGCGTTTGAGCGACGCCGGTCTGCAACTGAATCTAAAGAAGTGCCGGTTTGCAGCACGGCAGCTGACAATCCTCGGCTACGTCGTGTCCAAGGACGGAATTCTTCCTGATCCCGCCAAGCTTCGGGCCGTGACTGAGTTTCCCAAACCTACGACCGTCAAAGAACTGCGCAGTTTCGTAGGACTGTGTTCCTACTTTCCGGCGCTTCATTCGAAATTTCGCGACTATCATATCGCCACTGACGAAGCTTCTCGGAAGTAACGGGCCCCTCCATCCGTGGTCGTCGGAGTGCGACGACGCTTTCGCAAAGCTCCGTCGTTTGTTGACGTCGCCTCCCATACTACGCCACTACGACCTGCGGCCCCTACAGAGGTACACACAGACGCTAGCGGTGTTGGCCTTGGCGCTGTCCTTGCGCAGCGCAAACCAGGGTTCCCTGAATATGTCGTGGCATATGCAAGTCGTACGCTTACTAAAGCCGAGACCAATTACACCGTCACCGAAAAGGAATGCCTGGCGATCATCTGGGCCCTTACGAAATTCCGACCTTATTTGTATGGTCGCCCATTTGATGTCATCACCGACCATCATGCACTATGCTGGTTGTCGTCATTGAAGGATCCCTCAGGCCGCCTCGCCCGCTGGGCACTTCGCCTACAGGACTACGATATCCGCGTGCTGTACCGCAACGGACGCCAGCATGCTGACGCCGACGCACTCTCGCGCTCCCCCTTGCCTGACGACATACTTCCAGCTCAGTGACTCACAATGCCGTTTCGTCTATCGCATTCAAACCATCGCCACTGAACAGCGCAAGATCACTGGATTGCCTCACTGATAGCCTTGCTGAGTGATCCATCGGTGACACCATCCACTCGCGCATTGCGTCGTCAAGCGCACCATTTCGCCGTTCGCGACGACCTCCTCCACCGACGCAATTACGGCGACGGCCGCCAGTGGCTACTCGTAATACCCCGCAGTCTGCGTTCTGACATATGCGAGTCGTTCCACTCTGACCCGCAGTGTGCACACTCTGGGGTATCGAAAACCTACCACCGCATTCGCCAACGTACTTTTGGCGAGGGATGTACCGCTACGTGCAGAAGTCGTTCGCTCCTGCATCGATTGTCAGCGCCGCAAAACTTCAACGCACCTGTCGCCGGCATGTCTGCAACCTCTACCTTGCCCTGACCGGCCGTTTGGGCGCGTTGGCATCGATTTGTATGGACCACTTCCTCTAACGTCGGCTGGTAACCGCTGGGCCATCGTCGCTGTTGACCACCTTACGCGATACGCCGAAACTGCCGCCCTCCCAGCGGCTACAGCGCGCGATGTTGCCTCCTTCCTGCTGCACCGATTCATGCTGCGCCACGGTCCACCCCAGGAGCTGCTCAGCGATCGAGGTCGTGTCTTCTTGTCCGAAGTCGTCGAAGCCATTCTCAAAGAGTGCAACGTGGTTCACCGGAAAACTACTGCTTACCACCCGCAGACAAATGGCCTCACCGAACGCTTTAACGCACGCTCGGCGACATGCTCTCGATGTACTTCGCCGCCGATCACACAAATTGGGATGCCATTCTGCCTTTTGTCACCTACGCCTATAATACCGCCCCGCAGAGCACTACTGGTTTCTCGCCCTTTTTCTTATGTACGGCAGGCACCCGTCGCACACGATCGACACAATCCTCCCTACAAGCCGGACCCGTCTGAGTGTGCGCCTATTTCTGCCACAGCAAGACTCGCTGAGGAGTGTCGGGAGCTTGCCAAGACATTTACTACGAATGACCAAGAGCGGCAGAAGAGCATTCGCGGTGACACCACTACTTCTGCGCCCACGTTCCTCCCTGGAGCACTCGTATGGCTCTCGGTCCCTACCACTGCACCTGGCCTCTCTTCAAAACTACTGCCGAAATACGACGGCCCCTACCGTGTCGTCGAACGCACGTCCCCGGTCAACTACGTGATCGAACCCCTTGAACCATCTTCGGACATGCGCCGTCGAGGGCGCGACATTGTCAACGTGGAGCGCCTGAAACCCCTACCATGACCCGCTTCATAGTGACGAGCAGTTAGGTCGCCAGGCGGCTCCCTTTTCGTACCCGGGGTAATTGTAGCGAAGCGTTGGAAGCCTGTAATGGGTCGCCCTCTCGAGCGCTTACTAGTGGGTCGTCCTCTTCCGCTCTTCGGGGACAGCACGCTCCTCGCGCTCAGAGTCGGCACCCCGCCTTGACTGTCGCAGTCGTTTATCGTCGCCGAGTGCCCGCTAATAAACGTCTTTATAATATATATATATATATATATATATATATATATATATATATATATAATATATATAATATATATATATATATATATATATATATATATATATATATATATATATATAGTTGAAGGAGTGGTTGCCTTTGGTTGCCGTATAAGTATAAGTATGAGAGGTGGCACTTCAAGAAAACTTCATTTATTACGTCGACGTTTCGGTCAGAGCAGAAAGGTCAGGCTCTGACCGAAACGTCGACGTAATAAATGAAGTTTTCTTGAAGTGCCACCTCTCATACTTATATATATATATATATATATTATATATATATATATATATATATATATATATATATATATATATATATATTGTTGAGGTGTTTATTAGACGGCAGTCGGCTACGATGCTCAATGGCTGCAGTCAAGCAAGAACACGAGCTCAGAGCGCGAGCGGGAAGAGCCCAAGAGGACGACCCACTAGAAGGCTATAGAGAGCGCAACCCCTTGCTCAACTCAAAGGCTTCGCTACAATTACCCCGGGAACGAAAAGGGAGCCGTCCGGCGACATAACAGCTCGTCACTATGAGTGGGTCATAGTAGGCCTTGAGGTGCTCCACGTTGACTATGCCGCGCCCTCGACGGCGCATGTCCGAAGATGGTTCGATGGGTTCGATCACGTAGTTGACCGGGGATGTGCGCTCGACGACCCGATAGGGCCTTCGTATTTCGGCAGTAGTTTTGAAGAGAGGCCAGTTGCAGTGGTAGGGACCGAGAGCCATACGAGTGCTCCAGGAGGAACGTGGACTCAGAAGTGGTGGTGCCACCCCGAATGCTCTTCTGCCGCTCTTGTTCCTGCGTTGTAAAGTCTTGGCAAGCTCGCGACACTCTTCCGCAAGCCTGGCTGTGTCAGAAATCGGCGCACGCTCAGTTGAATCCGGCTTGTATGGGAGTATCGTGTCGATGGTGTGCGACGGGTGCCTTCCGTACAATAAGAAGAAGGGTGAAAACCCAGTTGTGCTTTGAGGGGCGGTATTATAGGCGTAGGTGACGAAGGGCAGAATGGCATCCCAATTTGTGTGATCGGCGGCGACGTACATTGAGAGCATGTCGCCGAGCGTGCGGTTAAAGCGTTCGGCTAGGCCATTCGTCTGCGGGTGGTAAGCAGTAGTTTTGCGGTGAACAGCATGGCACTCTTTGAGAATGGCTTCGACGACTTCCGACAAGAAGACACGGCCACGATCGCTGAGAAGCTCCTGGGGTGTACCGTGACGCAGCATGAATCGGTGTAGCAGGAAGGAGGCAACGTCGCGTGCTGTAGCCGCTGGGAGGGCGGCGGTTTCGGCGTATCGGGTTAGATGGTCAACAGCGACGATTGCACAGCGGTTACCAGTCGATGTCAGAGGAAGTGGTCCGTACAAGTCGATGCCCACGCGCCCGAACGGACGGTTAGGGCAAGGTAATGGTTGTAGACCAGCGGGTGACACGTGCGTTGAAGGTTTTCGGCGCTGGCAATCGAAGCAGGAGCGAACGAACTTCTGCACGTAGCGGTACATCCCTCGCCAGAAGTATCGTTGTCGAATGCGGTGGTAAGTTTTGGATACCCCAGAGTGCGCGCATTGTGGATCAGAGTGAAAGGACTCGCATATTTCAGAACGCAGACTGCGGGGTATCACAAGTAGCCACTGGCGGCCATCGGCGTTGTAATTGCGTCGGTGCAGTAGGTCGTCACGAATGGCGAAATGGTGGGCTTGACGACGCAACGCGCGAGTGGTTGGTGTTGCCGACGGATCAGTGAGCAAGTCTATTAGCGAGGAGATCCATTTATCCTTGCGTTGTTCGATAGCGATGGTGTGAAAGTCGATGGAAGAAACAACATTGTTAGGTACCGAGGCAGGGGGCATCGTTGTCAGGCAAGGGGGAGCGCGAGAGGGCGTCGGCGTCAGCATGCTGGCGTCCGTTGCGGTACAGCACGCGGATGTCGTAGTCCTGTAGGCGAAGTGCCCAGCGGGCGAGGTGGCCTGAGGGATCCTTCAATGACGACAACCAGCATAGTGCATGATGGTCGGTGATGACATTAAATGGGCGACCATACAAATAGGGTCGGAACTTCGTAAGGGCCCAGATGATCGCCAGGCATTCCTTTTCGGTGACGGTGTAATTGGTCTCGGCTTTAGTAAGCGTACGACTTGCATATGCCACGACATATTCAGGGAACCCCGGTTTGCGCTGCGCAAGGACAGCGCCAAGGCCAACACCGATGGCTTCTGTGTGTACCTCTGTAGGGGCCGTAGGCTCGTAGTGGCGTAGTATGGGAGGCGACGTCAACAAACGACGGAGCGTTGCGAAAGCGTCGTCGCACTCTGACCACCACGAATGGAGGGGCCCGTTACTTCCGAGGAGCTTCGTCAGCGGCGGTATGATAGTCGCGAAGTTTCGAATGAAGCGCCGAAAGTAGGAACACAGTCCTACGAAACTGCGCAGTTCTTTGACGGACGTCGGTTTCGGGAACTCGGTCACGGCCCGAAGCTTGGCTGGATCGGGGAGAATTCCGACCTTGGACACGACGTAGCCGAGTATTGTCAGCTGCCGTGCTGCAAATCGGCACTTCTTTAGATTCAGTTGCAGACCAGCGTTGCTCAAACGCGTGAACACGTGCCGGAGGCGTTGAAGATGCGTGGAGAAGTCTGGAGCAAACACAACGACGTCGTCGAGGTAGCACAAGCACGTGTGCCATTTCAGGTTGCGCAGAATAGTATCCATCATGCGCTCAAAGGTGGCGGGCGCATTACACAGCCCAAACGGCATGACATTGAATTCGTACAAGCCGTCGGGCGTGACAAAGGCGGTCTTCGGTCGAGCGTCATTAGCCATAGGTACTTGCCAGTACCCTGAGCGCAAACCGATTGATGAAAAGAATTCTGCTCCTTGTAGGCTGTCAATCGCGTCGTCTATGCGCGGTAGTGGATACACGTCCTTACGAGTGATCTTGTTGAGTCGTCGGTAGTCCACACAGAACCGCACAGAACCGTCCTTCTTCGCAACAAGAACGACAGGAGACGCCCAGGGGCTGTTAGATGCTCGAATAACATTGCGTCGAAGCATGTCGTCGACTTGCTCGTTGATTACGCGGCGTTCTGTGGGAGATACGCGATATGGACGTTGCCGCAGGGGCGGTTGGGCGCCAGTGTCGATGCGATTGCGTAACGGTGGACGTGCGGCCGAGAGAAGTTTGAGCGACATCGAAAGAAGCGCGAAATTCTTCCAAGAGACCCAGAAGCTGGGAACACTGGACTGGCGTAAGGTTGTCAGCAATGGAAGAAGCGAATACGTCATCGGGCGATGAGCCAGACGTGGTAACAGCACTGAGCGTACTGGAGCTGGGGCAGTGCGTGTCATCTGGTTCGTCCATAACTTGTGCGTCTTCGAGGGGTTCCACGCTGCCGAGACATTCTCCTCGCACCAACGTAACACTGTACGGAGATGGGTTGATAACAACAATTGACGCGCTGCCCTGAGTGACTTGCGCGGTCGCGAAAGGCACCAGCAAGCCTTTCCTCGTGCAAACACGGTCAGATGGCGAGAGGTGTGCAACGGTGTCGGAGAGACTGGAGCAGTAGACGGACACCGCCGTTGACGAGTTTGCAGGCACTGTGGTGTCGTCTTTGACGAGTACCTTACTCACAGACGATGGACAGTCAGCCGGCGTCAGATCAGAGAATGGTGAGAGCTCTATTTCGGTTGGTGCGCAATGGAATCACGGCGTCGTGGTGGGAGAGAAAATCCCATCCTAGGATGACGTCGTGAGAGCATGCTGGTATTATGATCAATTCGACGGCGTACAGAGCATCGTTAATCCTGACGCGGGCTGTGCACACCTCTGTAGGGTGAATAATTTGGGCGCTGGCTGTACGGAGGGAGAGCCCGGGAAGTGGCGTCGTCACTTTTCGCAGTAATCGGCTAAGTTTGGCGTCAATAACGGATACGGCGGCTCCAGTATCGATAAGGGCAGATGCGCGAACACCGTCCACAAACACGTCTAACACGTTCGATGGGCTTCTCTGAGGGCTTTCGCAGTTCGATATATATATATATATATATATATATATATACATATATATATATATGTACTACAAATACAAATAATTCACATAAAAACTTTCAGCAGCACCAAATTCAATGGGCGTCCTTCGCTGCGCAGATCACGGCGTTAGACGCCTAGGCCATGGAGAGTAAGTCCTTCAGCGCGCTAAGAGAGCTATTTATATACACCATTTACTTCCGCGTGATTTGGTCACCAGCGAGATGGCGCGAAGGGCACGAGGGGTGCGCTGTCAAGGTCATCGACCCGCTCGTTGCGATGCGCGCTCGCCTCCTGCCTCGCCAGCCAGGTGCACTTTGTCCTAAAGGGCGTGGTCGCCTGCGTGAGGGGTTGGTTTGTATGTCTTGTGTTTTCACGGCGATGTCCGCGCTGAAGTTACAGAGCGCAGGAAGACAACTTCGCTCGCTTGAGCGGCCGTGTTTGCGAAAGGAAGGCGCTTTTATGAGAAAGAAGAAAACTGTGACAGTTCGCGCTCATCCTGTGTATACCTGAGCGTTTGTGTCGTGCGTCCTTCTTTATTTCAGAGGTGCGCGATTTAAGTGTCTATCTGTGACAGTTTATAGTTCGCGCTTGTCCTGTGTGTGTTCTTTTCGTGCGTCCTTGGAGCTTTAGCAACGCGCTGGAAATTTCGAGCCTCTTTCCGTCCTTCGCGTTACATTCCAATTTGTTGCTATCGTATTGACTCTCGACGTATTGACACGTGACTTTCTATATCTCACTCAGTGTTTTCTAAGGCAATCGTCTGAGAAGGCACTTAAGGCTTTCGCAATAAGGGCGTTGTGCAGCAGTTATAACGATCTCTTAATGCGTAGAGGGCCTCAGAAGCGCCTGCTATGCGTAAAAAGAGTTGCTTATCTAAAATATATGGAGAAAGAATGTGTATAATTAGACGAATTAGGACCATGATTATGGAAATGACGGGAACCTGAATGCAGTGAACAAACGGAAGCAACTAACAATGTAGAGTAAATTGGCGAACCTTCAGGTCGGCAAGCTCATGAGCCGACGCACTCAGACTCAGATTGAGCCATGAGGCTGAGTCTCAGTGAGTCCGAGTCAGTAATATTTTGGTGAGTTTGAGTCCGAGTGAGTCCGGTTGAGAAACGTTTTAGTGAGTCTGAGTTTGACTGATGCCGGTTGAGGAAACTTTTGATGTGTCTGTGAGCCCTTAGGGTAAAATATATTTCATGAGTGAGTGAGCCAGCATGCGGTCCTATCCACTCAACTTCAGCATTACTATCAGTCTTCTGTCGGCTCTTGTTTACACTCTCGTCTACTCACACATATTTCAACTCGCTGCCGTTGATACGGCAACTAAATATTTATTGATCAGAGGCGTGAGTTACGAACAGAGGGGGCGAGGTGCATTGACCTCCGCACGCAAGCTTTCGCACGAGATGTCCTTCATTAAAATATCTCGTATGAGTCATCTCTCTCAATAATGATGCCCTTACTAGACCGCAGCCACTGATCATTCGTATTTAAAAGCAAGAGCTCAAAAAGTGGCAAGTAAAACACCGATTATGCGAGATATTGGTAATAAAGAGCATTCACACCACGGTTGAAAAAAAATTATACGCCCCGGGACTCAAGAGCTGACTGACTTAGACTCAGATCAAACCATCAGTGAGTCTCGGTGAGTCAAATTTAGTCAATGTGAGTACGAGTGAGTGCGTTGAGGAAAGCTTTTTTAGCAGCGAAGTACCTGGGGGTCTCGGCGTGTCGGCGTACATCGTCGTCTGCTGTCGTGACGGTCCATTTACTTCAGCGCAAGACAGCGTGCCACCGCCTCAGCGCTCGCTGTGCGGCGAGAGAGAGCGAGCGGCGCCCGTTGACTACGGAAATGCTCTTTCTGCGATGACCGCTAAACTACCAGCTCCCAAGGAAAGAAAACGCGCTCTCGCCCGCGAGGGACAACGCCAACGCAGGCAGCGTCTGCTAGCGAGTTTCTTGAATGAAAAAAACGACTGCTCGCCCTGCACAACCGTTCACCGGCCACCCCGTATATATATAGACACTGTATCTTGACATGCAATGTAGTCCCGGAGGGAGATTTCTCTTGTGTGTAGTTGAACAATAAAGAGTCGCATCGTGCACGTTAACTAATAGCGGACTGCGGGTGTCGGTGTCCAATTTTCTTCTGTCTCTCATTGCCCATTAGCAGTAGTTTTGCTGTGCGTAACACCGGCACACACTGCATGCTTCGCCATCCACAGGTTTCACGTTAGCGGAGCTGAAACATCGTTCCCTACACGCTTCGCCCCTGCCCAATTTTTTTTCTTTCGTTTACGCAGCGTGTAACTATGTTTACTGCACCAACATCCTTTCATTAGGAAATCCTTGTGCATTAGAGCAGTTTTTCTCCTAGCCTACATGCAATATGGGTTAACATAACTTGATGTTGCATCGGTGATTCTGTTTTCATAATCGGGATAACTGCAGGGCAGCGTATTTTATTTATTTATTTATTTATTTCAGTACCTTCAGGGCCCGAAGGCGTTACAGAAGGGAGTGGGTAAGAGTATACATAGTAATAGGAAAAATAAGAGTGAACAAAGAAAATGCTGCTAAGAGTAAACATCGCATTCAACAGCAGCCTTAAAAGCAGTGACATCGGTCAATTGGGCAACAGAGGAGGGTAGGTGGTTCCATTCGTTCGAGGTAGTGGGAATAAAGGAATCGTGAAAGAACTTGGTATGTGAAAAAGGAATGTGTACTTTGTGGGGATGGTCACATCTATATGACATGTAGTGTGGTTTGGAAAGAAGGTCTTGTTTTAGTTGTGGATTGTGGTAAATTTTATAAAAAAGAACAAGACGAGACACTTTCCTGCGCGAACAAAGAAGTGGAAGGCCCAAAACTGTTTTCATAGATGATACACTAGATGTGCGTGCATAGTCTGAAAGGATGAAACGTGCACTCCGATTTTGGACGGATTCTAAGGTTTCAACTAGTGTGTTAGTGCCGGGATCCCATACAGCGCTTGCATACTCGAGCTTAGGACGGACAAGGGTTTTATATAGTATGAGTTTAAGGGCTGAAGGTACCCTTGAAAAGTGTCTTCGTAGGTAGCCAAGAGTGCGATTGGCATTGTTAGTTACGTGGGTGACATGAGTGTGCCATGAGAGATTAGAGGTAAATTTTACTCCAAGATACTTGTAGCATGAAACACTTTCTAAAACACTTTCTATTGCTGACATCAGACGATAACTCGTGCTGTAAGAGGTGTATAAGTCTATTAAAATGTTCAGCTGCCGGTGTCGGATGCCGGAATCGAGTTCAGTGTGATATTTCCTGCAGTACTCTCGGAATTCGAAAATGTAGTTCTATCTGATTTTTCCGCCACCCAGGTCGAGGATCGAAAGGAAGGGGTAAATGAGAAGGGCCTCCGCAATAAACAAGTAGCGTTGCGATCCGACCTGCTGGGCTGACATGGACTCACATGACCTGCTGTCCGCATGTTTGATTAGGGCTACAATGAGGCAGGTACTGCTTGAGAAGCTCCTCGCTCCATTGTTCCCGTAGCTCTCGCTTGCCTTTGATTTTGCAGTCTCTGCAACCTTGTGAAGTTTAACAAACATATGTTTCCTTATGCATTCGATTACGACGACTCGAAGGTGAAGGCCATCTGGCGCGGTCATTATCTTCAACTTGATCATAATCATCGAAGCAAAAGATGATGGAGATCTATACCACCAGTCGTGTTGACAACGATGACTACTACGCTGATGGTTACTTTCTCCATTTCATGAGGAATAACTAACAATACCATTCTTTCATTAAACACAAGATTTCTGTCTTCACTCTACATTTCGTGTGTCGGCTGCTTTCTGGAGCGACTGATAGATGCCACATCACTCATCCATAGCGCGGTATACAGCACTAACTTTGTGAGTGATGAACACAAATGCGAACGTGAGCACGAGCGCCAGCACGCTGGTATCACCATGACGTCGCTGTCGTATTGTACGTAGTTTGTTACCTGATTCCTTCGTTACTATGTCATCGTCGCTACTCCGTCACTTTCACGGTCTTGTCGCGTCATCGAGCTGGCTTTACTATATACTCATAATCGTACATCGTGGTTAATTAACAATAATCTTGAAGCTGTGAGCCGTGCAATGTCATCGTGCCGGATGGGTCCTTCCTTTGTTGTTATTCAGCAGTACTAGTGATTCGACAAAGCGTCATTATTACATGGCATATTGTCGTAGCGTTCACCTCGCCGTCGTCAGTGTATTACCCTCATCCCATCTTTATACGTGTGTCTTTATGTAGCTGTCGTCCTTACTTTATTGTGATCATAACGATGTTCGCATGCTTTCATCAGGGAATCGTCGTGGAACTCCTGCTATACGCATTTTGTCTTGTCTACAGTCCAGAACATAATTTCCCCGTAATGGGTGCTCTGTAAGGTTTGTATAGCGCCCTAATTTTCACCGTTGTTTCCGCAAAATGCACACTGAAAACGACACCACTACGCCATCAGTGCTCGCACGACAAAGTCGCTGCCCATCTCTATTCTGCCGGCTGTCCCGCTCGTACCTACGTAGGTGCGATCCTTCCCCTCCTATTCCCGCCGAATTTCGCACAACGAACGCGCATCGCTCCTAGAGGTGAGCGTACCTTGACGACCCGACTCGCAATTGTAATTTTTACACTGCCTGGACTGAACAACCTCGTCAAAGTAGATGCAGCAGAATGCAACGTTGGGCGAGTTGGTCCATAGCTTAACGAAATATTTCTGACACAACTGATAACAAAGAAGAAATACGAGAGAAGACAGGATGGGGCGCCCGACTTTCAACTAGTTTACTTTCCGCATATGACCCAAATATATATATTTCCAAATATGAACAAAACAGGGGGCTATCCACATGTAATCTTTGGCACCGCAGAAGAAAAAAGAACTATCGGCCAGCGCTAGCATAAATAGGCATTCGTTGTCGTACAAAGAGATCGATGGGGCACACGCGCCCATCCCCATTCTTCTGTATGCGATACGCCTCAAACACTTCACGTGCTAAAATTTCCCTGCTTCTTCCTATCACATGTGTTCGTCCAAACGGTGGTGCGCTGCCGCATGAAGCGCAATGGGACGGTGTTATGCAGGTTTAGTGTCGTCAGGTGGTTTTAATTGAGGCAAGGCCTCTGACCGGGAAAGGAAGAAGCCATTTTAAATGCACACGAAAAAAATTAACTTTATAGCACACACGGGAAAGAAAAGAGAAGGAAAAAAACACAGGTAACAGCACCAAATAAAGTCAAGCTATGCCTAAACTAACATCATGGTGTCCGGTGCTAAAAAAATGTATTTAAGTTTCCGGGGACGTTCGAAAGAAGCAAGTCACCGGTTTTGAGTCGCTGGCGGTGGCTCGGGCGGCGGAGTCGTCGCTGACACGTTGACGGTGACGGCGTTCGTGGAGCGGACGATGGGTTGAGTCGGCGCAGAGGTTACCGGAGGGGGCGGCCTTGGCAAAGCGGCTGGCCACCTTCCTGCCCACGCACCGAGCGTGGAACCTGGCGGCAGGCACCCGGGCTCGTCCCGTGGCTAGCAACTGGCAGCAGGAGTCCTCTAAGCAGCCGGGACAGTGATTTCCGCGCTCCACGGAGGCTCAGCTGCCCGGATCCGCTGCTCGGACGATGGGAGCGACCAATTTCCAGAATTGCCCGTCTCCGAGGACGTCTGGAGGCAGACGCTGTCGGGCCCTTTGTGCTCGAGTCCGAAACCCGACGGCACAGACCCTGACACCAGCGTCTCGTCCGAGCTGTCCGAGTCCGACTGCCCGCCTTCGAGCCCGTCGTCGTCTTCCTCCGTCTGCCGTGCCACCATCTCATTGGTTCTCGGCCGATTTCCCTCGTCTGCTTACACGTGCCATTCCCCGCCGACGTCGTCCTTTTCAACGCGCCGCACGTGTCTGTTGTGTGGTGCCTCTGTCGTGTCACACCACCGCGTTTGCAGCACTCGCGACACCACAGCACAGCACCGAGTACACCGCACCGTCGTACCGGTCTTACACTCACTCATCACAAGAGTCCCCCCCTCGATGAGTTTTTTTTTTCGTAAAAAAAAACTTAGGCCTTGATGAGTGATGCCTCACAAAGTAAAGCGTCTCGACATGCACCCATGGCGTAATGCTAAGCACATCTCCAGCATAGTGTCCACTACGCAGTTCAACTAAATACACTTAAAGGCAGAATAAACATATTTAACAAACATTACTCTGTATAGTTCACCCCCGTTCCCTGTGTAGCTCTAGCACTCCACAAAACGATTCTATGAGTACACCACAGACAAGATCATGAAAAATCTAATACATACAAGAAATATCTCTCATTTGCGAACGGTCATGTTCCAGGAAAGCCACCGGTCAATGACCTCGAAGCTTAAGTGATAGCGTCCCACACGAGGCGCACGGCACATCTGCTACACTCGGAGCTAACCATCAGCGTCACTTGGATGCGTTTCTGTCCAGACGTCTTTCTGAAAAGCTTGACGACAATACTTGGACGCTCTCCTAAACTAGTAGCCCCTAATGAGCGAATATCACAATGCAAGTGGACGCGTTGCTTCCATGCGGGCCTCAGAGCCATTCGAATGACTGCATTGGGAGCGTCAACGCTTTTACTACAGCGATCACATGACCGTTTATGCAGTATTACAGCCCAACTGCCTTCCCTCGGCGAAGACGCCACACGGGACGCATCGGCTTTCCTATTGTTCAAAGAGCAATAGACTGACATTCTGTTACTATCTCCTACAGATTTAATTGTCGGCTCTTGAACACTACTGATCATGCCAGTTAGCTCATCGCTCGAGACACCAACAGCGTTTACTGAAGGCTCTACTTGTGATTCAAACTTTCCTGTTTTAATATCTGCTTCTGCACTCACTTGCGATTCTTTCCGACAGATCTCATTTCCACTAATCCGTGGAGTGAAGCTGTCTGAATTCAACGGCAAGGTAATCGCATGGTCATCCAGCATGCCCGTATCAGCTGATGCCGCAGCATGCAACACCCTTGGCGAACCTGCGTAAAACTCAGAGTTGGCTCCGCGGCATTCGCCGTCTTGATACTCAAGAACACTTAGCGTTCTTTCAATGGAATTATTCTGAGGTACCCTTGCCTCTCCAATGCATGTGTTTTTCCTCCTAGAGGTTGTAAAGCACAGCTCATCTTTAATGGAACTCTTCTGTTCCTTGCTTCCGAAGCTGTGATCTGCTTCGTCAAGCTCAGCTAGACTTTTCCTAGTTCCATCGCTGCCAGTCTCTATTCCATCCTTAAGCCGGACACCTGGCTCTAGCGAAAAGTTGTGGTGAGATTCAAGGTCACTCTTATTCAAAGAGTCTAACCCACCCTTGCAAATACCGTTTCGAGCGCAGACCTCAAACTCCTCCTCCTCATGGAGGCTATCCGACGGCATACCATGGCTCTCTGTATTTAGCCGCGTCTTTGAGACATCTGCAAGCTTTTTCTTGAGTAGAAATGTTCTCTGCTTCAGTTTTTCAATTTCTAGTTCATCGATCCGCGCTCTCCTTTCTTCTTCCAGTTCTGCGGCCTTCTCTGCGCGCGCTCGAGCTTGTTGCTTTTCAGACCACTCTTTTAACTCCGCGCCCTCTAACCCCATGCGCACGCCCAACGCTATGAATTCCGCCAAACTCATCGCGGTGACTCTCTAGTTGTGCAAGTAGAAAAAAAAATGGCTTCGACCTGTCCCGTCCTGTCGTAGCGGACGCCAATTTGTTATGCAGGTTTTGTGTCGTTATTTCTTTCAATTGAGGCAAGGCCTCTGATCGGAAAAGGAAGGAGCCATTTTCGTACTCACACAAAAAAATAAATTTATAGCACACACGGGAAAGAAAAGAGAAGGAAAAAAAACACAGGTAACAGCACCAAATAAAGTCAAGCTATGCCTAAACTAACATCATGGTGTCCGGTGCTAAAAAAATGTATTTAAGTTTCCGGGGACGTTCGAAAGAAGCAAGTCACCGGTTTTGAGTCGCTGGCGGTGGCTCGGGCGGCGGAGTCGTCGCTGACACGTTGACGGTGACGGCGTTCGTGGAGCGGACGATGGGTTGAGTCGGCGCAGAGGTTACCGGAGGGGGCGGCCTTGGCAAAGCGGCTGGCCACCTTCCTGCCCACGCACCGAGCGTGGAACCTGGCGGCAGGCACCCGGGCTCGTCCCGTGGCTAGCAACTGGCAGCAGGAGTCCTCTAAGCAGCCGGGACAGTGATTTCCGCGCTCCACGGAGGCTCAGCTGCCCGGATCCGCTGCTCGAACGATGGGAGCGACCAATTTCCAGAATTGCCCGTCTCCGAGGACGTCTGGAGGCAGACGCTGTCGGGCCCTTTGTGCTCGAGTCCGAAACCCGACGGCACAGACCCTGACACCAGCGTCTCGTCCGAGCTGTCCGAGTCCGACTGCCCGCCTTCGAGCCCGTCGTCGTCTTCCTCCGTCTGCCGTGCCACCATCTCATTGGTTCTCGGCCGATTTCCCTCGTCTGCTTACACGTGCCATTCCCCGCCGACGTCGTCCTTTTCAACGCGCCGCACGTGTCTGTTGTGTGGTGCCTCTGTCGTGTCACACCACCGCGTTTGCAGCACTCGCGACACCACAGCACAGCACCGAGTACACCGCACCGTCGTACCGGTCTTACACTCACTCATCACAGACGGCATGTGTTAACCCACCTAATTCTTAATCGATACCATATGCTCCCAAAGGCGATTATTAACGCAGAAACCAGTTTGGCCGCTGCGTATCACGTACACCTGTATGTTAGCTAGAAATGTGAGTGAAGGAATTGCCCCCAGCTGACATTGGTTCTGGGGCATGAACACTATCAGCCTGTTCCCGCTATCGCCCTCCTTGTTTGCCCATGTTGGTGTCCTCGCCAACATGGACAGCCATATCAGGCAACAAACTGTCGCGCATCACACCGATGGGACCATGATCATTACACGGCCAATGTAAGGGCCATGGTGTACCATCTCCCATTGCTTATTCCAAGTGTCTTGACTACTTGCGAAATGCACTGGTGATGACTACTTAGCCGACACCAGGCTATATGCTTCCACAATAAATGCGTAAGGTGGATTTCGCGGGCACATAAAGTCAAGTGTGCATACTTTTTATTAGTTATTTTTTATCGAAAGCTGTGTGCCACCGGTGTTGGCGTACTGCGGAAGCAGAAAGAAAGAAAACCGAATACGGGACAAAGCACAGGCAGAACTGTAAGTATGCTGTGCCTGATTTGATGCACTTATATCTGCTATCAACATATATCCTGAATTATTTTTTGGTGCCGACCAAAAGGAAGGCGTGTGGTGAAAACTCATTCGTTATAAGTTTCAGTTGAGTAAGCATGCGATGTTTCCGAAAATGATCGTTGATCCCTGCGTCGTAGGAAGCGGAATAACACGAAAGTAAAGCGCGCCCTTACAGAAGTAACTGAACGTTTGCTGTACATTGACATAAGAGAGTTTGCACAATGTATATTGGTGTCTGGCAGCTATAGCACCGTTTAACGTGGATGCACCCACTTCCATGATTGGTGGCACATCTTCATCCCCACGACTAACGTCCATGTTAAATGACTAAAGAAACCCTTGTGGTACCTGTAGTAGTTAAGGGTGAAAGCGTAATCACAGAACGAGGTGTGATAGCCAGAAGAGCGTCGCATATTAAACGCAGAAGTTGGTCGCCAACCCGCGGCATGTTAAAATGTGATTGAACACCACGGCCGGACTAGAGGGAAACGCAAAGCGCGTCGTGCCACCCCGGTAGCCCGGCCGCGATTTTTCTCGAAGCGAGCGCGTGAGTGGGGAACGCGGTGTTACAGCCAGGTGAGGCAGGCGCACATCGCAGAGCTATTTTAGGGGCGAAGCTCCTTATAGCGGCACCCGTTCGTCCCCGTCGTAGTAGTGTGTAACCAGTCTTAAAAACGGAGGGGGCGTGCACACATGAAGGCTCCCTAAAGACAATGCGCTGCGACAGTACGTGATATGTATCGCCCTCTCCTCTCCTACGCTTCCCCCTCTTTCTCCTCTCCTACAGTTCCCCCCCCCCCCCCTATGTTGCCTCGCGGCGCAGCGGCGCCGACGCAGGCAGCGTCGCGAGGCAGTGTCGCGGCAGCGTCTTGATTGAAAAAACCGACCGCTATATATAGGCACTGGATTTTCACCTCCAAGGTAGTGCGTGTGTGCGATTTCTCCTGTGCTTGATTAAACAATGAAAATTCACAGCGTACATGTAAAATAAAGTGAGCTGCAAGTCGTCATAACTCTCATCGAACCTTTCGTATCCGCCTCGTGCGCTGCTGCTTTCACTTGTACTGGTGGCGCCACCAACGGCGAACGGTGGCGAAAGGTGGATACGCGTGGCTCATATAAACTGTGGGCAAAGCGCCCGTTACTCGCCGTTTTTTTTTATTCATTTTTCATTCTGATTTGATATTTGTACTGCCGACGCTGCTACACTAGACAACCATGCCGTCTGTTACGTCGATTTTTCTATATTATTTGTTTCAAAATGACAGGCCCGTTTTTTGTGCGTGCGCGCGATGCACTGCGTACGTTTCTTACGTGCATGTGTCCAAGTTGTTTGCGTGATCTGTTAACACAGGTGAAATAAAAACTGTTGCAATACAAAACAGCATTCTTGTTTTATTGAACAATTCAAACAGTACAGCAACAATGACTATTACGGCTGTATGCCTGCTTAAGAAATGCACAAAAGACACGCGTTTTTATCTTCCCCGAACACTCGTAGCACTCAACTAGGCTAAAAAACCGCAATATAACTTGCTGAACGTTTTAACAGCCGTCACACAGCTGCATAATAATGCGTGAAAGTACTTTAGCAAATGACCAACAAACATTCACACAGCGTTTTTTTTTTGTTCACAGACCGCGCGAACATATGAGAAAGCTCTAACTGCATAGTAATCACATATTTCGGAATATCTAATCACTTTCACCATTGAAGCCACAATCTTATAACACATGCGCTTTAAACTGAGCATGGTACAACTCAGACTTATATAGGGAATGCGCACGCGTGGCATTACTCATTTTTATATAGGAAATGCGCACGCGTGTAATGTATCTCGTATGCTAGATTCTCTTTGGTACGTGCAGCTCAACATAAAATGCGATTCTAGAAGTAATGTTCGTGGAGCAGCGAGCATATAGAAGGGCAACTACTTACAGCCTCACTTACCTTTGCAAAAACGGTATTCCAATTGAAATTCAATATTAAACGACGCAACAACGATAACAACACACTTGTTGCACACAGGCGTACCAGGTTGACGCGCTAGGCCAAGCGCGGTATTTTAAGTGTAGCACAATCGTGCGCGTAGAGTACGCTAGAATATTCTGGTACAATGTCGTCAAGCTTGCAGTCACATCAGCGGTTCCCACGATGTAGCACCAGTTGACGTCCTCGCGTCATCAAACTGCTGCGACGCCGAGAACTACACACACAGCTGACTTGGAAAAACGCGGTCTTGCAGGAGGCCATCTTGTCCAGCAACCAACAGACAAAAGTCCGCAACTGAGGCGTCTGAAACATTGCGGTTGATGAGATGGCAGCTGAACGAAATCAGGGCTCATCGTCCGACGTGTGGCCACCGCCTTAACATAATATTAACGTTGCAACGTTCAAGGAAGACGCGACAAAAGCGAGGAGCCCAACCGGTCTTGTCGGGTGCGCTACTGCACAAACTGCACAGTGCAGAGCGCGCGCTCTCACGGCCACCGAAAGAAATAAAAGAAAGTGGAGAGAGGGGTCACCTTGGAGCATGGCATATCCGTGGAAGCAAGAGGAAGTGTTGCGTCGTCGGTGTGGCGTATTGTCGAGAGATGGCGCTAGTTTGTTTTTGCGCAACGGAATCGCAAACTTCATTCAAAATGAATGGGATCCTATGGGGTTTGGGAGAGGGTACAACCGCCTGAGCCGAGCGGTGGCGCCACCATACCGATCCACGAGGCGGATAAACGCGCCCGATCTCACGTCGGTGATGATGTACTGGGCAGAATTCACGGAAGATTCACGGTTTACCGATGAACCTCCGCAGCTTCACCCACTCATCATCATTCACTCCGTGAATATGCTGTGATTTTTTTTTGTTTGGATTAGCGTGATGCTATGAGCGAGGCCGACGATTTTACGACTCTTGGGCTAAGATCGCCACCTCGCGGTGTGTTAAGGCATTGACAAAATTGAACTTCCATTGAAAACACGCCGAATGGGACGGACGTGTAACGCGTTGCAGGTGCTCATTGCGGAGGCCACAGTAACGACGAATTCCTTTACTTTACCGCTCCCAGAGGGCAACACCACCCCCCGCCGACCGGGAGAGTGGTAGATATAAAAGGAGTGTTCGTAAACCCTCTAGAAACTGTGACCGTGGCGCAGTGATAGCGTGCCCGGCATCTGTCGTTGCGGACCGAGCAGTCGTTGGTTCAATGCCCGTTGACGGAACTTTTTTCCTTGCCATCTGATCGTGTAAATTTTCTCGACGTCATTCGACGCCGGAAATACGTCACTGAAGTCTTGGTGGACCCCGGCATAAAATATTTTCGTGCTAAAATTTATCACTAGTCTTTCAGCTTAAAACTGCTGTCTGTTATCGTCTTGCAGAATCGCTTTTCATGGTGTGCCAATAATCTGTCGTTCTCTGACCGAGCCGAAAAAGATCCCTAGATTAAAAAAATCAGTCGCCCTAGTGAATGAACTGGCACTGAACATCGAAAATGTTTATATCCGGCGCAACACCCTGGCATCCCATTAAGGAATAATAGGCTGTAGCGACCATTTATGGCAGGCTAGTCTTATCGCTTGACACGGCAAAGGAGCAAACTGGTGCACGTTAAAACATTAGAGCGGCCGCTGATCCGTTCGGATCAGTGGCTGCTCTAACTGTGCAGCCGATTCGCTCGGATCAGTTTCTTGCAGAATACACCAATGCGTTTTCGACGATTCGGTAACAACTTTACGTATTATGTCATCAATCGGAGAGCGTGATTCGTTATGTATGCCAATCGTATGTGTACCATTTTTGGAGCCATCAAACAGGCAACAGCCAAGCAATATTCCATAATGGCCCTGAAGGTAACATCAGCCTCGCGTGTCTATGCGCAGAAGAGGGCACGTTTGCACATGTGCTATAAAAAATGTGTGGAGACTGTGCGACGGCGGTGCGGAAGGACCAGAGGTAATTAATTAAGAAACCGAGCATAAATCACCGGCGAAATGAATATTCTTGGCGAAAAGTCAAACATTTATTTCTCTTTTTGGAAAACAGAGTCACAACAAACGTTGTGCATGACCGTAGAATTTTCGATAGGTCATACGATAGGCACACTTTTCATTATTCAGCACGACTTCATGCTCGGCAAAGGGTTTAAATACAACGTAGATGATGAAGGAGTAGTCTTTACGCTCTCTGAAGACAGGCTATAGTGCACAGAGCTGGCACTTCTCAAATTGTAGAAGCATGATATGTGAATGCGTATGCACGCGTTTCTTGTACTCACCTGAGACTAATGATTCTGTTGCACAGCTCAAAGCGAATGTTTATCGCTATCTGAACAAGCACAAGGAAAAGGATTACCTACAAGCAGTATTTCGGAGTATAAGATTTGGATACCGCCCTGTTCATGAGCTTTGCGCCAGAAGAAGCTCTCTCCATTTTGGAAAAAAACTGCTTCAGCCTCTTCAAACAGATTCGCCTAAATTTTCACATGCGTCTGTGTACGTCGAAAAGTTTGTTCCTGAGCAAATTTCTGCTGAGAAGCTAAACTTAGTCATTTACTCGACAGAAGCTTCACTGAAGATGGCGGTGAAGAAGAAACGTGAGTGTCGGACGTCCTACGCAAGGCGCATGAAGGTGGAGATCGTTGGTGCCGTTTCCAGGACACATTCTGCTTGCACCCAGTCTTCCCTCAATGCCCATCTCCCGTCCTGTGCGCATTTGAGCTGAAGAAACTTTTGCATGCGAAAACCCGACTCCAGCGTGCATCTAGACGAACTTTTTCCGATAATCGCTTGCGAAGTGATCAATGCTAAGACGAGTGGAAACGCGCAAGTGTACAAATTTGCACTTTAAAGAGCTGTTCGCATTTTTCTGTCAATCTGATGTTTCGTGAACATGATAGAACATACTTAAGACCTAAAAATCACGGCAATCACAACTATAGCTACATGCTCCTTTATTTAAATGGTTGCACGTGAACGTCAATTGCATGTGAACGCCATACCCATACACGGTCACGGGGTTGGTATTCCACGTGGCGTCGTCGAAGGTTGTAGCGGCGGCTGTCAGTCGTCTGCTGGTTCTAAATCCGTAGGCGGTCGAGCTGTCGTGCTTCTTCGGCGCGCTGTTGGTATGTGGTCACATCGATGTTTTCCTCGTCGGTCACGTTTGGTAACATGGCGTCGAGCGTTATGCCGGGCTCCGTCCGTAGACCAACTTGTATGGCGTCATCTGCGTCGTTTCTTGTACTGCCGTGTTGTGCGCGAAGGTCACGTACGGAAGGATGACGTCTTGTGTTCGACGTCGACGTACATGGCCAGCATGTCGGCGATGGTCTTATTTAGACGCTTGGTGAGGCCATTGGTCTGCGGGTGGTAGGCGGTGGTGCGGCGGTGGCTCGTCTCGCTGTATTTGAAGATCGCCTGAGCTAGGTCCGCAGTAAAGGCGGTACCTCTGTCTGTGATAAGGACCTCTGAGGCGCCATGACGCAGAGCGATGTCTTCAACGAAGAACTTCGCTACCATGTTTCGGCGTAGCGGGTCAGGTAGTCGGTAGCTACGACAATTCACTTATTACCACTAGTTGACGTTAGGAACGGCCCAAGTAAACCCATCCCGATCTGCTGGAACGGTCACCGAGGTGGCTCGATCGGCTGAAGAAAGCCCACTGGTCCTGTTGGCGGTGTCTTGCGTCGCCGACAGTCTCGGCATGTCCTTACGTATCGAGTGACGTCGGCGGCAAGGCGCGGCCAGCAGTACTTTTCCTGTATTCTTGCCAGCGTTCGGGAAACGAGGAGGTGTCCTGCTGTCGGGTCGTCGCGCAGGGCCCGAAGGACTTCTGGTCGCAATTCTGAAAGCAGCACGAGAAGGAGCTTGGCTCGATGTGGTGAGAAGTTCTTCTTTTGGAGAACGCCGTTGCGTAGGAAAAACGACGCCAGTGCTCGCTTGAACACTTTCGGAACGACGGCGTTCTTTCCCTCGAGGTATTCCATAAGGGCTCTGAGTTCCGGGATGGATCGCTGTTGTTCAGCGAAGTCGTCGGCACTTATGGTTCCCAAGAAGTAGTCATCGTCCTGGTCGTCTTGCGGCGGCGGGTCCACGGGGGCACGAGACAGGCAGTCGGCGTCAGAGTGTTTTCTTCCGGACTGTAAACGACGGTAATGTCGAATTCTTGAAGTCTCAAGCTCCGTCGTGCAAGACGACCTGAAGGGTCCTTCAAGTTAGCTAGCCAACACAGGGCGTGGTGGTCGCTCACAACTTTGAAGGGCCGCCGTAAAGGTGGGGGCGAAACTTTGATGTAGCCCAGACTATGACAAGGCACTCCTTTTTTTCTCGTAGAACAGTTGGCTTCCGCCTTTGATAGCGACCGGCAAGCATAGCTGATTACCCTTTCCAATCCGTCAGTCCTCTGCACAAGAACGGCGCCGAGACCTACATTGCTTGCGTCGGTGTGCGCTTCTGTGTGGGCGTATTCGTCGAAATGCGCGAGTAATGGAGGCGTCTGCAGGCGTCGTTTTAGTTCTTGAAGTGCTTCCTCACGCGCCGTTTCCCACTTGAACTCGACGTCGGTTCTGGTAAGGTTAGTAAGCGGCTCGGCGATGCGGGCAAAATTTTTGACGAACAGCCTTGATAGGCGCACAGGCCGAGAAATCGGTACACGGCCTTCTTGTCGTCAGGTGGCGGGAATGTAGCAATGGCGACTGTCTTCTGCCGATCAGGGCGTACTCCGGACTTGCTTATCACGTGTCCCAAGAAGAAGAGGTCCTCGTACGCAAAGCGACACTTTCCTGGCTTCAGGGTGAGTCCGGAGCTCTTTATTGCTTGAAGCACAGCTTCAAGCGGCCGTAGGTGTTCGTCGAAGTTTGTGGCAAACACAACGATGTCGTCCAAGTACACGAGGCAAGTCTGCCACGTCACGCCAGCGAGTACTGTATTCATAACACGTCGGAAAGTCGCGGGTGCCGAGCAAAGAGCAAAGGGCATGACCTTGAACTCGAGCAGGACGTCTGGTGTTATGAAGACAGTCTTTTCTCGGTCTCTCTCGTCGACTTCGATTTGCTAGCAGCCGGTCTTGAGGTCCATCGACGAAAAGTACTTGGCGTTGTGGAGTCGATCTAGGCCGTCGTCTATTTGTGGGAGAGGGTACACGTCCTTCTTCGTGACCTTGTTCAGGCGACGAGAGTCGCCGCAATAACGTAGGGTTCCATCCTTCTTCCTCAATAACACCACAAGTGACGCCCACGGACTCTTGGACGGCTGGATGATGTCGTCGCGTAGCATTTCGCCGACCTGTTTCTTGACGGCCTCGCGTTCTCGCGTCGAAACTCGGTACGGGCTCTCACGGATTGGTCGGGCACTTTCTTCTGTTATGATGCGATGTTTCGCGACTGGGGCCTGTGCATTTCGTGACAATGACGAGGAGCAGTCCTTGAATTGTAGGAGCAGGGCTTTTAGCTGGTCTTGCATGTGCTTCAGGAGGCTTGGGTTGACGTCGAAATCGGGTTGGGTTCGTCGATCCGTTGAAGCAGGTTCGGTAGCATCGAAGAGGGCGAAAGCATTGCTGCCGTCCACGAATTCGTGGATGTAGGCGACCGTCGTACCAATGTTGAGGTGCCTATATTCGTGGCTGAAGTTTGTCAGCACTACCTTTGCTTTGCCATCACGCAGCTCGGCTATGCCTTTAGCGACGCAGATCTGACGGTTAAGAAGTAGGTGCTGATCGCCCTCGATGACACCTTCAAGGTCTGCGGGTTCTTCGGTGCCGACGGAAATGATGATGCTGGAGAGAGGCGTAATGGTGACATGCTGTTCTATCACATTCAATACGGGGTTTCCTGGCTTCGTGTGTGGTGGCAGCGCTTTTTCTGAGGTTAGTGTTATTGACTCAGACCTCAGATCAATGACGGCGACGTGGTGGCTTAGGAAGTCCATCCCAAGTATCACATCCCTGGAGCAATCCTGTAAGACTACAAAGCTCGCAGAATAAGTCCGGTTATTCATGGTGACTCTTGCGGTGCAGACTCCAGCCGGAGTTATTATATGGCCCCCAGCGTTCCGGATTTCGGGGCCTTGCCAAGCGGTCCTAACTTTCTTCAACCTTGTGGCGAATGGTCCACTGACGACGGAATAGTCGGCTCCAGTGTCGACGAGAGCGGTGCAATTGTGCCCGTCGAATATTACGTCAAGGTCGCTAATCCGTCGTCTTGCGTTGCGGTTAAATCGCGGCGTCGGGTCGCGGCTAGCTCGGCTTGTCCTGCTGCTTCTACGTCGCATCGACAGGTCTTCTTCAGAGACCGAGGTTTCGTCGTCAGGGCTTCGTCTGCTTCGCGTCGTGTTCTGCAGGTCTCGTCGCGTTGTCGTCGTCGGCGGCCGCGTAGGATCTTCGGCATTTCATCGTACAGCAACCGCACCTCCATCGGTTGCTGCCCTTAGTTTCCCGGATACGGTCTAGGTGACCGGCCCCGGTTTGGGCCAGTGTGCTGCCGACGGTGCGATGACATGTAGCGGCCTGGCGACGGCGAGTGGGAGGTCGTCGTTCTTGCCGCTGCGTTCCGGTGAGGCAGTCGTCGATGTCGCGAGGCCGTTCGCCTGGCTGCGGGCGCGGCCCGTTGTGGGCATAGACGTGCGCAGGGGGGGGGGGGCGCAAGGGGGCGAGAAGGGGGGGCGCAAAGTCAGCCCTATACATTGTAGGGGGGGGGGGCGAGAAGAGGGGCGCAAAGGCAGCCGCATACATTGACATAATAGGGAGGGGGCGCTGCGACGAACCTTCGCCCCCCCCCCTGAAGGGGAACCCTGCGCACGCTTATGGTTGTGGGTGAATCCGCGTAGCCCCATCTGTTAGTACTGGTAGCGGCGGTACGTGTGGCCGGCCTCCCCGCAGTGGTAGCAGAGCGGCCGGTTGTCAGGGGTGCGCCAAATGTCGGTCTTCCTTGGCGCGTAGCGTGGGGCATAGCGCTGGGCGGCGAGAGGAGGACGGTAGGGTGTCGTAAAGTCCCTGAAACTTCGTAAAGTAGCGACACTTTCCTCCTCCGCTCGCGTTCCTCCTCGTTCTCCTCTCTTTCGCACTCCCTTTTCGAGCATGGCGCCACCTACCTTGCTCCTGCGTAGCAGACGACGCTTCGCAAAGTGAGCGCGCGCTTGCCAGGCGGCGCGCTTTAGGCATTCGCACTAGCCGTCTAGCTCTTAGTACGCTTTTTTGTTTAATTATATGTTGTTTAGGAGATGTTAGGACACGTCTGTAAAGGACAGGTGATGTTGAACGGTAATGTCCCGCTCTACATGAAGCCTTCTGAATCCTATACATTGTACACGTCGTCCTCGCGAGGCAAATTCGCCGCGCATACCAATGACGCACTGAGGCTGCCAGTACGCACTAGAGGTAGCCGTTCTTTATTCCGAACTTGCTCAGAAATAGAGGCTCGAACTGGTCCTCGTAGAAATGGTCCTAGAAAGATTAATTTCAGTTATACTACCCAGTACGCATTGCTGCTCATGAGAGTATTTATCTTAACAGCACTTAAGAATGAACGAAGAGCGAATGCAATATAGCGCCCCGGCAAGATTTGTCATGTAAAAAAGATATGTGCAGAGAGCATTGACTGTCAGTGCAAGCAGCAGTTCGGAGCTTCATTGAAAGAAGAATGCGCCAGAAGGCGTACATCATTTCCAGTCGATACATTTATACAGCGTTGGTTGTTTCGTTAAGAGATTAGACTCACCAACCATAGTGCACAAATGCGCCTCGTAGACGTACTTGACATACGAACTGTACTCGCTGCTCAATGAACGAGCAAGCGATCGAATAAACTAGCCTGCCACCGTAAACGTTTCCTTCGCGAGAGCTCCACTCGCGGATAATAATATCATCTGGGGTTTTATGTCTCAATACCACGATATAATTATGAGAGACGCCGTAGGGCAGGGCTCTGGAAATTTTGACCACCTGACGTTCTTTAACGAGCATTGGCATCGCATGGCACACTGGCCTCAAGCTATTCGCCTCCATCGAAATGTGACCGCCGCGGTCGATCGCGACCTTCGGGTCAGCAGCCGAGCACTATAACCTCTGCTCCACCGCGGCGAAAAGCTACTCGCGGATATAAACCTCCACAAGAAATGGCACGTAAACCTTCGCGCTAAATATACGTGAGGTTCCTAAACGATGAACGCACCCTGCGACTCGGATGGGCACGCACGCTTTGCCTACCTACCTTCTATCGCAAGTCCACCGGCGGATCTGTCGACGTAAAAGAGCCAGAGAAAGCTATTTGCTCCGGGAAAAAAAACCGAGCACGCAACAAAACAAACAGAGAGTGCCACTCCTAATTTGAGCTTTCGCACTGCAGCTTTGTTTCTTCAAAAGAACTGCGCCGAATCTCTGAAGTTTCGTAATCCCATTTTCGATCGTCAGTCGACGTGCCTCCGCAATCGGCGTGCCATGCTAGGCGCACAAACTTATACCGCGAACTCAAACCAGTAGGCGGATCACGTCAAGCAGAAAACGTAACCACATATTCTTGAAAAAAAAATACACTTAGTACAGACCCGCAGAAGCAGTAATAAAACGTGTGAGTAATAGCGACGTACTGCACGAATAACTGAGACCTGTCTACGGCGTTATAGCACGCAGCTATTTGCGCGAACCTCGACGAGTACTTATAGTGAGAGGATAGCAGCTTACATCGCACAGTCGCGTCGAAAACGTCGGCCGAAAGTTACTTCCTTCGCAACTTGTTGCGCTTCCCGGACGGTATCATAAACAGCTTTTTGCCTTCACTTGATTTGTTTCTGCGGCCGAAAGCGCAGCAGAAGCCCATGGCAACCAACCGTGGCGTCAGTCTTGTGTGCAAGGTATCTCAGAGCACAACGCACGCGAAATGGAAAGTCATCATCATCATCATCATCAGCCTGTCTACGCCCACTGCAGGGCAAAGGCCTCTCCCATGTTCCGCCAATCAACCCGGTCCTGTGCTTTCTGTTGCCACGTTATACCTGCAAACTTCTTAATCTCATCTACCCACCTAATTTTCTGTCTTCCCCTCACGCGTTTGCCCTCTCTTGGAATCCAGTCAGTTACCCTTAATGACCACCGGTTATCCTGCCGACGTGCTACGTGGCCGGCCCATATCCATTTCTTCTTCTTAATTTCAACTATGATATCCTTAACCCCCGTTTGTTCCCTGACCCACTCTGCTCTCTTCCTGTCTCTTAAGGTTACACCTATCATTTTCCTTTCCATCGCTCGCTGCGTCGTCCTCAATTTTAGTTGAACCCTCTTTGTAAGTCTCCAGGTTTCTGCTCCGTAGGTAAGTACCGGTAAGATGCAGCTGTTATATACCTTCCTCTTGAGAGATAGTGGTAGACTACCATTCATGATTTGATAATGCTTGCCGAATGAGCCCCATCCCATCCTTATTCTTCTAGTTATTTCACTCTCATGGTTCGGCTCCGCGGTTACTAGCTGTCCTAAGTAGACGTACTCCTTTACAACTTCCAGCGTCTCGCCACCTATCGCGAAGCGCTGTTCTCTGCCAAGATTGTTCCACATTACTTTAGTTTTATGCATATTAATTTTCAGACCTACTCTTCTACTTTCTGTATCCAGTTCAGTAATCATGAGCTGTAATTCGTCTCCCGCGTTACTCATCAATGCAATGTCATCAGCGAAGCGCAGGTTACTGAGATACTCTCCATTAACTCTTATCCCTAGTTCTTCCCAATCTAGGAAATAAAACACGTGCGCTGAGAAACAGTGAGCCCGCGCTATGCGAGCAAAGATGGCAGTTGCGGGCGACTGTAAACAAGCGACCGCTCCGAGCGGTCCCGCGTGACGGCAGTTGACCAATGCCGACGCGGCGTCAGGCTCGGAGAGGGCAGAGGAGGGAGAAAAGAGAGGAGGCGCGCCTTCATGCACGTATGTCGCTACTTTACGAAGTTTCAGGGACTTTAGGGTGTCGGTGGTGGTGGCGGCGTCTGGCGGCGGAACTGCTGCGGCTGCGCGGCGTCTTGACGTGGACGAGGAGCGGGGGTGTTGCGTCGGGCTGCAGCAACGTAGCTGATTGCTTGTGGCTCAGGCTGCGCTGGTTCAGGTGCTCCCAGGAATTGCTGGATTATCTGGCGTACGACGTCGGCGATCGGGTCCACCTGAGGCTGGGAGGAAGGCAACAATTTACGCAGCTCCTCCCGCACGATAGCTCTGATGGTGTCACGCAGGTCATAAGATTGCAGCGCGTGAACCTCCCCGTAGGCCGTCATAGGAATGCGGCGGTTGTACTGCCTCGTACGCATTTCCAGCGTCTTCTCGATCGCTGTTGCTTCCGTCAGGAATTCTTGGACGATCTTGGGTGGGTTACGCATCAGCCCAGCGAAGAGTTCTTGCTTGACCCCTCGCATGAGGAAGCGGACTTTCCTCTCCTCGAGCATGTCGGGGTCAGCGAGGCGGAATAGTCGGTTCATTTCTTCTGTGAAGATGGCCACGTTTTCGTTCGGGTGTCGCACCCGTGTCTCCAACAAGGCCGCGGCCCTTTCTTTTCGGACGACGCTCGTGAACGTCGCCAAAAAATTGCCGCGAAAGAGCTCCCAGGTAAGGGGTGCGGGCTCCCGATTCTCGTACCAGGTCCTTGCTGCGTCTTCAAAGTAAAAGTACACGTGGCGCAGGTTGTCGTCAGAGGTCGAATTGTTAAATGTCGAGACCCTTTCAAACGTCTCCAGCCAGGTCTCGGGGTCTTCACATGGTGAACCACGCAATGTCGGCGGCTCCCTGGGCGGCTGCATTACTATCGCTGCAGGGGACACTGCGACCGTCATTGTGCTTGTTGTCTTCGTCGCCTTGGCTCTAGGCTTGTCCGGTAGGGGTCCGTATTGGGGGGGTAGTCCTTTCAATCTGCGGCTGGCTCGACTGTCGCTGACGGTGTCGGTGTCTTCTTCGCGACGTGGGCTGGGTTCACGGCTTGACGGGGGCGTCCGGTGACGTCGAATATTCCAGTCTTATCACTGGTGGTCGCGCAAGCTCTGGAATAATCTAGGCTGTTCGCGGCCTGCGCGCAATCTTAACAAAACGATCTACAATAATCGCGAAGCTTCTCGAACAATGAGGCACGGTTTGCGCTTAGCGTTGCTGGCAGTCTTTGTGGGCGAAAACAGAATACAACAAAAGTAATAATAAGGAACGTACGTGGCAATATTTACATGGTGCTAGAATCTAAACGCGTAATCGTCATGTATTCGTAATTATTCTGCATGTTTTTCAATAAATTTCAATATAAACGCAATATCCTCATCTCCGTATGAGCAACATACAGCGCAAGGTATCTGGCGTGGTAACAGTCTGCTGAAGAGACACGTGTTCTTAAACGACCACCAAAAGTCGGCATCTGGGGCCATTGAGCACTCCCACATACAAGACAGCCCGAGAATAACTTCAGATTATGCGCCTCAGAGATTCCCTTGTTCGGGAACACAAACCCCTAAGCCTACTTTGGAAGACGTTGCAACGGGAGCGAAGTGGAAGCGAATGAGGAAATCTCGAGACAGACTTTATGCGAAGACTGCCTTTGATTTTCTTATTCACCCTGTGCCTTCCTCTCGCCGGACGCTGGGGAGTATTCCCACTCCGACAACGGCGAGCTCTCCACGAAAGCCGCACCTGTAACAACTGCAGATGGGAAAAGCACCTTCACACACTCGGCTGAACAAGTGTGGGCTTTACTAGCGGCTGTGTGGAAAGGACGGAGTCGCCATTTCTTCAGCCAGTGTAAAAGCTAGTGCGAGTGCTCGTTCCTGACATTATTCTCTGGCTTGGGCGGACCGACTGCGACGTGATAAGAATACGTTAAAGCCTAAGGCTCTAACGCATTGCCAGAAGAAACAAGGACTTTCTCTCCACTTGTTCTCTTGAGTAGCCTCTCGTTTTCGCCGTCGTAAGCCTCTTAAACTGTGCACGTGCTGCCCTGCCATGAATCTTGCTTGTAATGCACTAGCAATGTTAGTCTAGAAAGAGGTAAAAGAGATCTTAACCATCTCCCTAGCTCGGCCGCTGAACTGGATATTTTGCCACCTTAAACCTAACAAGGTCCTACAGACACAACACCTTTTAGGGTAGGTTCTCACTATCAACCAATATCTTGCAGTTCTAAAAAAACCACTTAATTCGAGTCTACAGGCACGTGCGCACATCAGTACGTTTGTGTTGTCTTGATGGCTTGTCTATTTATTTGTTCTATTTCTTTGTTTTTACAGAAAAGAAATGTCTTTTGTCTTACATCGACAGCGCAGTTTCTCGCCTTTATTGTTCTCGCCTAGTTGCTCCACCATCTGGGGAAATTCAAAGACACGACCCATACATTCTTTTTTTTCTCAGTTTCTGTGATGACGTACGAGCGTATCATAATAGCTGCATCCGTATCTCTATATTTACATTACAAGAAGTTATTTTAGGGTATCATTTCATGTTTAACAATGTAAGCGTTTATGGACTGCTTATTTGCGGCAATAAAGTGAGGAACAAGAAAAAGGTTTATGATTAAATGTGCAAGCGAATCTAAATGCTTGGCAACGAATTCTGTGGGAAGTTTTGTAAACGATCCTGCTTCCCTAAAGGATGTTGCTGGTGATAACTTAAAAAATAAAAAAAAAGCTGTATCGCCACACAAATATCTTTTTAAAAAAAAACACTAATTGACCTTTCCAAAGTACGTTCCATGGCAGGATAACGTCGGCCTATGTCGCTCCCAGCGGCACGCGTAGGCCACATCATCTCACTCAGCACGCGAAAAGCGCAGCCATCATTCAGCCGTGGTGAGCATTTCAAAGGATATATATGCCTATTCGCTAACGCAAGAAGACAGCCGAAGTTGCACCTACAACACAAACTGTTGGCGTCTCTTGTGCGGCGGTGACTGACGCGCGCAATGGAGACGCTATCTCCTCATGTGGATCGTCCAGACAGTGGGAACGAAGGAGAGGATGGAAACCGATTTTTCCCCTAACGTGCATTCAGTGGTCGATACCGCTGTTTAAGTAAGGGACAGGCCACAGCCGAGGGTTTTTGAAGCCCAATACCAATTCCGAGATGACAGCAACGGCCTTGAAGAGTGAGGAAGCGACTTATTCGCATTGCTTCTCGCTTATTTATTGCGTGGCTGTTTGTTACCGTTTTGTAGGATGTTTTTTGTGCATATTCAGCAGCGCACTAAAGAAAGATCGTGCATCAGAAAAAAATACAAACTCGCATGGTCCCTTATGCCTTCACTTAGGACGACTCGCAGGTGGAAGGCATCTTATTTTTATCCTCAGTCGATGTATTGCTTCTGCCCCGTCTCCCCGCGAAAGCTTTCTGCGCCTAACGTAGTTATGCACAGCCTCTGTGGTCAGCCCACCTTTGACCAAAATAGGATGTCATGTGATGACTTCATTTTGTGACGTTACGTAACAAGACGTCGCAGTGACGTTGTCAAGACATCATACCAGGCACAATTTTCCCGATCTGGGACATCATGCTAACTTCATTTGGTGACGTCATCACGTGATGATGATTTTTCGCATCACTCGTCCCCGACGCCGCCGACGCGGGACGCCCAAGCTGATGGTCGATGTCCGCGCTTGGTCAGGCATCTAGGCATTCGCCTTAAAATTGGGCAAGAATAGTTCGAGCTCGAACGCTTACATTCATGGCGGATAATCGGAGAATAATGAAGCTGCTTCTTTTTCATAGCTACAGCTGACAAGTGCGTGGAACTTCCTCCTGGAATTGCAACTGAACGAGTCTCGAAGTGCTAGGCTAGCGTATGTTGACTGCAGGTTAATTTAGGTGTTCTTACTGTTTGATAACGTGGAGCTGGTCGTAAGTATTCTAACCGGTAGTAATGTTGGAAAGGATACTGCCTGCTGTTTACTTATCTACACGACTTGTACAATTTCTTGTGATTCTCTG
>NC_051178.1:56269943-56351442 GCF_013339695.2 Rhipicephalus sanguineus
CCAACGCGTGCGCCACGTCTATTTCTCAGTGATTGCAGTAAAACATAGCCGTCTGCCGGGAACGCAGGATAAATGTGCCCTGGACGGAAGTACGCTGTACCCTAGAAGTACGAAGTAACAAACGGACATATATAGGCGATGTTTTACTTTTAAAATAAGAACGTGTAGCATTTGTAAGCTGTTACTTGTTATGTACTGAAGAAATTCACCCTCCAAAGCTCCACAGGCGTAGCGCCAGCGTTACGCAAGATAAGCTCGATGTACGTTACTGCTGCCTATTTTGCTGGGATTACGCTTCTATACTGTCCCGTCTACCAGTTCGTGTTCACGTCGAGCTTCAATTCCTAATTATAATCGGTGGAGGTTCTGGGGCTTCTGTATTTCTCGAGTTGCGCGGCCGGACTTTACCTGAAACCATGACCATCGAATCACCAACACCGAATCTGATATTACAATTCATCAAAATGTTTGCTGTTTCACAGCTTTGTCAGCGGTGGCAGAATGAGGATATTGGGGGCATTCACATTTTGTTCGCGTTGCACAAATTACAGCCGGCTTAAAGAGCTCCGCTGTTGAAAAATCACAGTTTCACCGCAAGGGCGAAACAATGCACGCGATAGCAACAAGTTGTAATGTCATACGAAGTCAGGCTAGTAGCTAAGACTTTTGGATGTGACGTCGTTTAGCTCTAAAACGCTGGTGTAGGAGAATACGGCCACTCCAGGGAGAGAAGCCGTTTTCGTCTAGTTTCTTCGCATTGGGAGGACAGCACATAGAATGGTATAGAGCTGTTTACCTGCCGAGATAGCGCGCGTGTCAGTGATCACGACCGCGCCCTTATAATCAAAGCTCACATTAGCTGCTCGAGCGACACAACCCCACACCCTTCGCCGGCGTCCCCATATGATCCTTCTAGACGGGAGGATTGTTTCCTCTAATGTTGAGCTGCAGTCAACGGAAGGCATTGCACCTCCGTGCAACGTAGATGGGCCGGCTCGTTTCACTTCTGCTTCCAACGCGCTCGTAGCACCCGCTCGCGCGCTTTTACCCGCGCGTAGAACACACTATGCGAGCGGACATGCTATCGATTTGGACTTTATATTGAACATGACGGCGAGGGCGACAGCAAAAACACGTCCAGAGTGTCCATATAAGTGCTATCGTAATAAAGGAAATAATTGTGGCCAGGAGGCGAGGCTCGCATTAATGCAAGATGGAGAGGGTTACACACAGTCTCTCACAAACTTTCTTATGCCATCGAGTGTCTTCATGACTTGTTGTTGCTCACGCGTGTCTGCCCAGGACAAGTTAAGATGGGAACACCTGAAGAGCTTGCGCAACGCAGGTAACCACACAGGACACTGTAAAAAAAAAAAACAGGGGCGCATTTGGGGCACTGACACACGACAGTAATCGCCATCTGTCTCGGGAAATGTCTTTGTGTTATCGCTGAGCAGACGGTGTTATGGTCACAAAGGGCGTGCGTGCAAGGGACGCGGCATTCATTCTTGACAGGAAAGCTGCCATCGTACAGTTTTCGAGAAATGAAGCTCAAGTGTTCAAACGAGGATTACTTTTCCGCAGCATATGGACATCAGAACTACGCCCCTTTTTCTTGCATAGTTCTGATGTGGCGCGACAGAGAGCATGCACAGATAAGAATGAATGAGTAAATACGCAGTTGGGGCTGCCGTAAATTACACTTTATAGGACGAGGCGAGTTCGTTCGTGGAGACAGGAATGAGCAACCAGAATTGAACATTAAAAAAAAACAGAAAAGACTGAACATTATAATGAAATAAATTTCCTAATAAAAGGCGCGTGCAAGCAATATTCTCCGCATGCATTCTAGATTGCACAAGTAACACTTAGCCCCTTTAACCTAAAACACTTACTCATGTTAGCTTTGTGCGAGCACTTGCACATGATATTGCTCCTCGGTAAATTAACTTGGCATAACTTCCGTGAGTACGTTGTTTATACCATTGAGCACCGACATTCAAAACACCGAAACATTTGTTCAATAGTTGCGCAAGAAAGAAGCAATAGCAAACCTGTACACACTTTTAACAAAAGGCTTGTAACAAAAACCTGCACTCAGCCGTGCAAGGCTTGAGAGACAGCAAAGCTGACCGAGCACGGCGCCGCTCGTACTGGGCTTTCCGGTAGGCTGGATCCTGACGTAGAGTTCGCATACGCGCAGCATTCCACACACGGTGATTGGCAGTATCTTCTTGTTGTCTCTTATTCTCCCTTTTCTTAGACGCGTATTTTGGATCTGCTTGTTGCTGCCGTTGCCGTTCTGGTACAGCGACAAGCCTCGATTCACGATGCGCTCCTTCTTCTTCGGAAGTACGTACTTTCTTTGCGCGTCCCATGGCTGTATCTGATCGAGCGGCGGAAGCGAGGTGTAACTCGTCGCGGGGCGTGGCTAAGCGATAGCAGCTGCCTGGTTGTCGCCACTGCGCATGCGCGTCTTGGCATGACGTCACGAAGTTACGATAGGCGTTCTAGCAGCTGCGGCGTCGCTGGTTGCCATGGCAACAGTGCGGCTGGTGTTTCGTGAAACGCGCACGTTTTAACGGCTGCTTCAAGAGCTTCGCTCCTAAATGTCAGCAAGACTCTGGGTGAAATGGAAAGATATAAATGCACAAAATGCGACATTCAAGTTTCATGGTAAGGTAAAGTGGGTAAAGACGGTACGGAGATTTGGGAGAGAGTCCCCAGCTTAATGACGGGAATGAACTTTCAGATACACCTCAGAAAAAGTCGATGAAATGTGGCTACATTATTGCACATGAAAAAGAAAAAAAGATGAAAGAGCAAAACACAGATGTCTACGTGTCTTTAGCTTTGCGCCGAAGGCAAAACGTGAACCGGCGAATGATGAAGGGGGCTATGAACTTCAAGACGCGCGGAATAAGGTGATAGGAATACCGGTAGCTTCATTGCTGGAAACCGTATATCGCCCATAGCTTATAAGCCTAGGCTACTTTCGTAAACGAAGCATCCATGCACGAAAAATGTCCCACGCTATTGGCATACATCCACCAGTATTTATAGAGACGTGCACCTTAGCTTAAGAAGAAGCAAAATAGAAAAGCTGGGCACGTCATGTCTTAGGACTCACAAGGCTTACACCGCCAACTACAGCAATACAGGAATGCAAAGCAGCAATAAAAAATTAAAAAAAGAAAACAAGACACGAAGGAAGTGGCTGCTTCAAAGAATGATAACTAAGTAAGCAAGCAATGCATGCTTGAATGAATAAAAATCACGCCGGTGACAACGAGACAATAAAACCCAAACGTGAATCCTTTTTGTATATAGAGAGGAAACTCTCTATATACAAAAATTAGGTCAAGTGGTAGCACACAGAAGCGCATGTTTGAAGTGCTCTAGAGAGGTGCAGGCATCGTATTGGATGGACACTATGAATAAGGGCACTCGCGTATATGGGTGCCTCTTCGTGGGTGCGTGTATGTAGATATTTGGTTCACTGCGCATGAGCCTATTCTTGGACGTCGGGTAGTCGTAAATATTTAACGACCTTCGGTCTTCGTCTTCATCTTCCCAGAGCGCTGTTTCGCCCATGCATTTGTCTATAAAAATCCACGGGAGCGTGTGTCCCTCAGCTTTGATCTTTTTGAGTAAAGAGATACTGGAAGAACGATAATAAGAAAGATAGAGAAATATGCGCACCACTAAGGAAACGAGAAAGTGCTCCCCAGCGGGAGCCAGTGTATGCATAATGCACCGGGACAAAATGTGAGAACGGCCTGGGGGCCCACCTGCACCACTAATGTATCGCAGGTAAGGAGGGAGATGGGATAGGAGATAGGATGAGGATGAAGGGGTAAGTTAGATGGATTGGAAAAACAAAGGAAAGATGACAAAGGAAAGATCATCAAACACTGCGCTGTGGCGCTCAGCGAGAAAGACATCTTCAGATGCGAGAAAATTTCGGCCGCACGGCTACTTAGACTGTGTCCGCCAGCGCTGCCCTATATACACCAGCACGGCGGAAGTGTCAGCGTGCGCGCCCCGTTAGTTTTGTCTGCTTCATTCCTTGGTTGTGGATACTTGCTGCCGCTTCACACACCGTGAAGTGTGTCGCTAGTTGTACCACTATTTTACCATATTTTAACGTGACAGCGTTAAATAGCTCGTTCCGCAGAAATTCTGGTGTCGGCGTCGCTGCCGGCGTCGTTAGTTGTGAGCGAAACTTCATCATCTTATCCGTGACCGAAAAACCGAGGAAGATGCAAATAAAATGAATAATAAAAAAAATCTTAGGTAAGGATCAAACATAGGCCGTCTGCGCGGCAAGCAGGCGTTCTACCACAGAGCCACTCCATTGCTTGGAACTGATCTGAAATTAACTTTACTGCTTCACAAACACACGCGTCCTGTGTACAGGGGTCACAGTACGAGATGTAATATCGCAGTAAAACGGGTTAGAAGCGTATATTGCCATTGGTGGTCACACCATGTGAACTGCATGACGAGTTTGTGGTTTAAAGCATGCCACCCATTACAAATGATGAATGCGCGCACAGTAGTGCGCGCATTCTCTTACACACACGTAGCGGCTACACTGTTGTTATAAAAGTGAGGTTGAAGAGGGCGGAAACCTTCACCTTTACTATAGGTACGTCGAGAGAGAGAGAGAGAGTTGTGTGTGTGTGTGTGTGCGTGCGTGCGTGTGCGTGCGCGCGCGCGCGTGCGTGCGCGCGCGCGCGTGTGTGGTGTGTGTGTGTGTGTGTGTGTGTGTGTGTGTGTGTGTGTGTGTGTGTGTGTGTGTGTGTTGTGTGTGTGTGACCGGGCGACTCAACATAATGACAAGCTTAACAGAGCACACGATGAGGATCGTGCCGGATGTCGCTTTCGCGTTCAGCTCTTGAAGGCTAAGCTTAAGCGCCCCCCATTTTTCTGAAATTGCAATTGGTTACACATGTAGATCTTTCTTTAAATTTTGTTCTGACAAATTGACTTCACCATAGACATCCCAGCTACGAGAGTACGGGCTGTCCTTGACTTAAACTAAATACATACAAAATGGTTTCGGTCACTCATCCATCTTTCCCAGCAGCGTTGCAACATTGTGTAAAGATTTCGCAAAAAAAGATACGTGAAATCGGTAGGCCTGCTTTGTCAAACAAGTATGACTAATGGCGTGTCCGAAACCGAATGGCGTCCAGGAGGGGGGCGGAGGCAAAATGCTACGGGAAATACATGCGCCTTGAGATTCAACTTCAGGAATGCAAGCAAATAAATAGGAAATTGAGCGTCTGCAAGTTTCTTTGACAAAGTTGGGAGGTAACATTACTGCGTCTCCTTGCATGTTTTAAGGACTAACCAGCATCTGAATAGACCTCCAAGCCACACTATTTTAGATGCTTCATGTTTACTGGTTAGCATAGGCGTGCGCAGGGTTCCCCATTAGGGGGGGCGAAGTTTCGTCGCAGCGCCCCCCCACCTACTAAGTCCATGTATGGGGGCAGATTTTGCGGCCCCCCCCCCCCTCTTGGTGACTAGAAGGGTCAATCTACGGGGCAGATTTTGCGCCCCCCCTGCCCCCCCTGTGCGCACGCTTATGCTGGTTAGGCTGGAACCGGGTCGAGTCTTTGTTCACTGAATATTTGTACAGACAAAGCGGACCGCTGGCGCGTGCATTTGGAAAGGCTTCTAAACATGATCGTTGTTGACCAGACATATAAATGTCAGATGATGTGGATGCATAAGTGGGAGACTCTGCAGATTCACTGAGCGATATGTTGCAGTAGAGTTAGGACACAACTTTTCATGCGGAAAGGAAGATTCTTGGCCGCTATATTAGATGTCACCTAGGCGTATTGCGCAGAGGTCTTACGCTATTTCACGTGATAGCAGTTTCCTGAGTTTCCGGTTAGCTTTCTTTTACATATGGCGGCCCGAAAGATTTCCAGTGAAACCGGCCAACGTTTGCACTCGCCCATTTTTCAGCGAAAGCTGTTATGAGATCGTTTCACCGGCCGTTTTTGGCGCCGTAGTTGTCCGCCGCCGCCGGTGTCCCTAACCAGTATCCCTCGAAATAAGAAAAAAAACGAAGTAAGAAAAAAATGCCAGGATGGAACGAGGCTCGAACCTGGGTCCTCTGCGTGGGAGCCCAGTATCCAACCTCTGAGCCATGCCGGTGCTTGAAACTGCTTTGCAAAAAGGTCCTATGCAGGCTTCATGTCGGGAAGGAACCACATTAGCTTATGCAATATAGCGTGGTAGAAGAGTAAAATAAGCCCCAAGCATCGCACAACGCGAATTCTGTAACCAGGCGTCACACAATGCGAATTGCGCAACGAGTAGGTTGTTGAATGCTTCCAACCCATTACAAAGGACTCTGCCATAATTCTTCATCGTCATCAGGCACAGCATCAACAAAGTACGCATAATGCCTTACATGCGTTTAGCAGTTACCACGGCTCTCCTTAGAATGACGAAAAATGGCAGAGTGCCTGCTGCCCTGCTTCTCGTAGCGTAGTGGGTTCCTCGCAAGTGCACTTGCATTGGTTGCGAAGGAAGCCCATAAGCGCATGATCCATCTCCTCGGGGTCTCAGTAAAATTACAATGATTTATAGCGTAGTGAGTTCCTCGCAAGTGCACTTGTATTGGTTGCCAGGGAAGCCCATAAGTGCATGATCCTTTTTCTCGGGGTCTCAGCAAAATTACAGTGATTTAGAGCGTAGTGGGTTCCTCGCGAGTGCACTTGTATTGGTTGCCAAGGAAGCCCATAAGCGCATGATCCATTTACTCGTGTTGGTTGGTTGGTTGAAAAATTTTATTTGGGTCCTGCAGGCGCGCGTCAGCGCCCAGCGGGTCTCAGTGAAATTACAATGATTTATAGCGTAGTGGGTTCCTCGCAAGTCCACTTGTATTGGTGGTCAAGGAAGCCCATAAGCGCATGATTCATTTCCTCGGGGTCTCAGTAAAGTTCTTCGCCCCCGCCCCGTCTCTCTCCCACGTCAACGTATGTTATACAGCATGACGGGAGAGGGAAATAGCGACCGGGCGTCACCCAATGCAAATTACATAACTGGTGGGCCGTTTAAAGATTCCAACCCATTACATAGGGCTGAGCCATAATTCTTCATCGTCATCAGTCGTCGCTTCAACAAAGTGCATATAATGCCTTACAGACGTGTAACTGGTGCCTCCCTTCTCCGCAGAATGAAGAATAATGGCTTAGTAGGTGCTTCCCAACTTCACAAGAATTGTGATTTATGGCGTAGTGGGTACCTTTCTAGTGTACTTGTATTGTAGCCCCAAGAGAGCTTACACGGGCTCTAGAAACGCCGCTCTTCCAGCTTTCGCTGTGACTGTGCTGCGGTTTCAGAGCAGGCCTGGCGTTTTTTCATGGATTTGCTTCGTCGTAACAAAATTGGCCAATATGGAACTAAGGTCAGTCTAAATAGGTCGCGAAAGTCGGAATGAAAAGTGGTCGGAAACCTATTGCGACAAACATCAACACCCGCGTGACGATTAAAGCGCTACTAGGTGAGGGGGGGACAAATAATGAAAACAAAAAAATAATAAACGTTTATTTTCATTAGTTTTAATTTTATTTGTCACGAATTAAAGTTGTAGATTACTTTAATCAAACTTTAGTTGTGGGTATGTGGTTGAGTGGCCAATTTATTTCGTTTATTTTCAGAAACAGCGGGCACATGCAGGCAGTCTGGAAACACGGGCCGACGGTGTTGCGCATTTTCAGATGCAAATGGCGTCGCTCGTTTTTGCGCAGTAGGTTTGTGCCTGTCGTCCGTAGATATTTCCTCGCATAACCGTTGTTTTCTAGTCGTGGTACTTGGCAGAAGGTAATATAGCCCATCGCAGCCATCGGGAACCGTTTCAGTGACTGTGTTTTGCCAGCGCACAGCCGGCGTGCTGTCGCCCTTCGGAACGATGAGTCCGCCACGCTACGCGAAGAAACGCTGCGCTGTCTACGGTTGCAAGAGCAATACGTGTGCAAGGTTTGTGTGCACGTTGAATTGTTATGCTACTCCTGATTTTTGTGTTACATATTTTGGGGTAATATCCTGTTCAACTGCAATATTTGGCCAATAAAATACACCTTATTTATCAAATCTGTCTTTTTCGTCTTCCCGTTATCTTCAGGCTTCCATTATGGAGCCGTCATAGAGATAAGAAAAAGAACGTGCAGCTATAAAAAAAAAGTAAGAAGCGGCGCCCTGTCAAAAAATTTCATAATTTCGCGCCCATCGCGTTAAAACGTGACGTCATTTCCGATTCCGGTTGTGACGTTATCTTTTTCTTTTTTTTTAATTCTGTTTGTCCCCTTCTCACATAGATGGCGACTGTTGCAACAACTAGCCACCGGCTTGACACGTGGGCTTCTACGGAAGTTACGCTACCAGTTTACATATACCTTGATGAAACTCTGAAGTTGACGCTTTACGTGTTTAAAAAAGAGAGTGAAAACTAAACGTTCTCTTCTCTAAGAATTATGTTTTTCCGGCACAATATGAATTTTGACCTCCAACTACTGACTTAGCTTGGAGAGGGGGGTGTAGTTGGGAGGGGGGGTCAAACCCCCCTCTAATGTAGCAATTTTGCATGTGTATATATAGGCGCCAATATGCAAAGACATGCACGAGCTTATATGAAATGTGATGGACCACAACCTGCCAACCCAAAAAAATTTTCCCCCTACGCGTCTACCTCTAGTGCGTTCTATACCGTAGGTATGCCTCTATTTCTCACTTTAAACTTATTTGCCATAGGCTACAAATACTTGTATTACATAATCAAAGCTTGGTCCTCTACCAGAAAATATTTAAACAAGAATAAAGGAAAGTGTGGCTTTCTTATATAAAGGTTTCTTTTTTGTAGAAAATTAGCAAAAAACACCGTTGATCCCTCCGCAATAGAAATCAGAATAACATAAAAGTGAACCGTGTCTTCACAGGAGTGTAGTTGGTTGTTTATTTGCATTGATCTATGTGAGCTTGTACATTGTATATTGGTGTTTGGTAGCTATATAACCATTTGACGGTGATTCACCCACGTTGACACTTAGGAGCTCACTTCCAGCACGACCGGAAGCGTCCGTGATAAAGATTTAACCCTTGTGGTAGCTGAAGTATTTAACATAGTCCTTGACAAATCATGTGATAATCCCCGCGCAAAGATGTAATCAACGAACACCTAATAAACACTGGTACTGGACATTCGCTAATACAAGGCGTCGTCATGATTAATCCCACGGAAAGCTGCCATCACCAAGCACATAATAAACAAAGGTACTCGATATGCACTCGCTCAAGGCGTCATCACTTATCGAGGCAAGAGTCAATGTTGGCGCTCCCCAGTAATACGATTACCTCATTAGTACACCACACAGGGCTTCAGGAACGTGGGAGACATAGTCTGTAGCTTGAGCACTGAACGCGAGAAGGCGATCCGCACCCCGCTGGCAAAAAAATCGCTGCACCAAACCTCTAAATACGCTACAAACGTCTGTCGATGTCATTATGTTTCTCTTTCGCTTAGTGCAGCAGACTAATTAGTCGGTGCTGTAGGACTCAAAGCAGTAGGCAGCGGAGAAACACCGTAGGTTAAGACGACGCGATAGGCAAAGCGCGTACTGCGTCCTCACCGAAGCGAATTACCGCGTACGGCGGCACAATGCACCGGCCTCAGAGCTTCCTAAAATAATGCACTGAACCCCTTACTTGCGCTGAAGCAACAGAAGAGCTCCCTGTCGGTGCTGGTTAGTGTCATTATGCAATACTTCACTTAACCGCTCCCAGATGGCGACAATGCCCCCGCCGAGCAAGACCACTGTGAGAGGAAAAAGATGTGTGAGAGATAAGGCTCGTTCGTCAAACTTCGTGCAGGTGCGTTGGCGGGACAAATAGCACGGACGTCTTCACGCAACATTTTTGTTTCCCGGAAGACACAAATATTGGAACGTTATTTTTCGTGAAGGTGTGTCGGTGGGTGATATTAAAGGGCCCCTCACCAGGTTTGACAATTTTGAGCTGACGAGCGCAATGCATACACTGGGCGTTCACGATCACGTCTGCCAAAATTTGCAACGCTACGCGCCGCGGAAATCGGTCAAATTTCAAGGTGAACGCTGCTTGCCCTTCCTCTCGCGGGCGCGCGCTTTAGAGAATGAGGGGATGACGTACATGAGAGAATGGCCCTACGTAGATGGTAGTGCTGTGACGTCGCTCCTATACGTAGGCGACTGTGCTCTGACGTCGCCAACAGTAGCACGTGACACTGCGATAATTATTTGACACGATATGTGTAGTTTGTGTAATTTGTTGCTTTGAATAGATTAACAAAACTTGAGAGAAATTATGAGACACTCAAAGGGAATGTGTGCGTCTTTTTCATTTTTTTTTCGTGAACTACAGCGAGATGCGGGGCTAATGTGCCTCCATTTTCCATGCGTTAGTGTCCCCGCGGTTAGCGCATCGAGCAGACGCCAGCCCTGGAAACCAAAGTAATGTTCTGGCGCGTTCGATCACTCATTATGCTCATTTATTCTACCGCGTCCAAGTAAACGTTATTGCGCCACTGGCTCATGATACGGCCACTCTCGTGCCCGTACAAATGTCTAAACTTTCATGCCCCCGTCCAGCAGAAACAGGCAGTACACCACAGAGAACGCCGACAAAACACCCACGGCCGCTACATAAAAACAAATGTAGCGGCCGCGCAACGCCGCTCGCGTGCTCGGGCTGGCTCGGGCACGTCATACGCACGCGACCATGCATGCGCATGACGTGTTCATGCGTATGTGTCAAATGAAGAGGGCAGGGAAGGGATTTGGCTTGCTAAGGCTACACGGGGCGAGTGGCAAGGGTTTGAAACTCGCCTCCTTGCATCATGGTTTCGCGCCACTACAAATTATTGTTTTTCTCAGCCGGTAGTAAACCGATTTGAAAAAACGCCAGGCCTGCGCTGAAACCGCAGCACAGTCACAGCGAAAGCTGGAAGAGCGGCGTTTCTAGAGCCCGTTGTAAGCTCTCTTGGGGCTACAATACAGGTAGAACTAGAAAGGTACCCACTACGCCATAAATCACAATTTTTGGAAGTTGGGAAGCACTACTAAGCCATTATCGTCATTCTGCGGAGAGCGAGGCTCCAGCTACAGCGTCTTTAAGGCATTATGTGCACTTTGTTGACGCGACGATGATGACGATGAAGAATTATGGCTCAGCCATTGTAATGGGTTGGAAGCTTTAAACGGGTCCCACCAGTTATGTAATTTGCATTGGGTGACGCCGCTCGCTATTTCCCTCTCCCGGCATGCTGTATAACATACGTTGACGTGGGAGAGAGACGGGGGGGGGGCGAGAACTTTACTGAGACCCCGAGGAAATGGATCATGCGCTCATGGGCTTCCTTGGCAACCAATCCAAGTGCACTTGCGAGGACCCACTACGCTATAAAGCATTCTAATTTTACTGAGACCCCGAGGAAATGGATCTGCGCTTATAGGCTTCCTTGGCAACCCAATACAAGTGCACTTGCGAGGAACCCCACTACGCTCTAAATCATTCTAATTTTTGAGAAGTAGGGCAGCAAGCACTCTGCCATTTTTCGTCATTTTACGGAGATCCGTGGTACCTGCTGAACGCATGTAAGGCATTATGCGCACTTTGTTGATGCTGTGCCTGATGACGACGAAGAATTATGGTAGAGATCTTCTTTGTAATGGGTTGGAAGCATTTCACACCTACTCGTTGCGCAATTCGCATTGTGTGACGCCTGGTTGCAGAATTCGCGTTGTGCGACGCTTGGTGCTTATTTTACTCTTCTATCACGCTATATTGCATATGCTAATGTGGTTCTTTCCCGACATGAAGCCTGTATAGGACCTTTTCGCCCAGCAGTTTCAAGCACCGGAATGGCTAAGAGGTTGAATACTGGGCTCCCACGCAGAGGGCCCAGGTTCGAACCTCGTTGCATCCTGGAATTTTTTTCTTATTTCGTTTTTTTTCTTATTTCGATCGATACTGGTTACGGACACCGGCGGCGGCGGCGGCGGACAACTACGGCGCCAAAAACGGCCGGTGAAATGATCTCATAACAGCTTTCGCTGTAAAATTCTTGCGGCATACTGCTCTTCATTCGGCACGCAACAGCTTCCAGCGTCTAACTAAAATTTGCTATGTGGCCTGGTGAGGGGCCCGGCCCCTGTAAAACGCATATGAGCCTTTTCGCTGTCGTCTTTGTCTTTCTCATAGCACGCACGTGGCATTTGCCTCCCTCTGAAAGACGCATCGTCCCGATGCGCAGCCCAGGCGCTCTACTTAGAAAAGCGCGCACATATGCACTGAAACCCAACTAGAGTTAGCTGGACAGGTACGGTTTCATCCGCACGACATGCACGACTTCGGGTGAATGCTTCCGGCGACTGGAACCGCAATCACTGTCGGGAACGACCTCGTAGTTCACGTCGTTCAAGCGTCGGATGACTCTGTAGGGACCAAAGTATCGTCTCAGCAGTTTTTCAGAAAGTCCACGTCGACGTATTGCGATCCAGACCCATACCTTGTCGCCGGGTGTGTAAGTAACGAATTTGTGTCGCAGGTCGTACCGTTTCGCATCTTTATGTTGCTGATGACAGATGCGTACGCGGGCAAGCTATCTGGCTTCCTCGGCGCGCTGAGTAAATTCTTCGGCGTCGGTATCAATATCGTCACCCTCGTGCGGCAGCATAGCGTCGAACGTTGTCGTGACCTCGCGACCATGGATTAAACTGAACGGTGTCATTCCAGTAGTTCCCTGTCGAGCGGTATTATAGGCGAAGGTCACGTAAGGCAAGATTTCGTCCCAGGTTTTATGTTCCGTGTCGATGTACATGGAGAGCATGTCTGCGAGGGTCTTATTAAGGCGCTCCGTTAGTCCGTTTGTTTGGGGATGGTACGCAGTCGTTCTCCGGTGAGCTGTACCGCTGAGGCCTGAGAACCGACTCCAAAAGTTCCGCCGTGAAGGCAGTTCCTCTGTCGGTGATGACCACTCTCCGGGGCGCCGTGCCGAAGGACGACGTTTTCGATGAAGAAGTGAGTCCGCTTCTGCTGCTGTGCCCTTCTGCATAGCTTTAGTCTCCGCGTAGCGAGAAAGGTAATCAGTGGCGACAATGATCCATCGGTTCCCCTGCAGTAGAAGTTGGGAATGTGGCCCAGGAAATCCATTCCAATTGGGCGAATGGCCGTGCTGGTACTTCTACAGAATGTAATAGGCCCGCTGGCTTACCGGGGGGCGCTTTGCATCTTTGGCAGTCAGCACAAGTCTGAACGTGATGTTTTACAGCAGCAGGTAGTTTTGGCCAGTAGTACTTTCGTCGCAGTCGGGACAACGTTCGGGTGTAGCCTAGGTGAGTGGAAGTGGCCTCGTCATGGCAAGCTTCTAAAATTTCTTTTGGCAGTGATGAAGGCACGACGAGCAAGTACGCGCTGCCGCTTGGAGAAAAGTTCTTCTTGTAGAGAAGGTCGTTCCGTAAACAAAAAGATGGCAGTCCTCTGGCAAAAATTGGCCGCGTATCTGCGTGGTTCGCTGCAAATGTCGTGTAAAGACGATAGAAGAGGCGCTGTGTGAGATATGGACGCCATCTGGCAATACGTCGGAAAACATGAGTGCTGTGTTGCGTGCTGGTAGTCCCGGCGCAGCAGCAGGCGAAGACCGGCGGTGACCAACGCAACCGGCGGAAACGCCAGCCAGCCCGAAAACGCGGTTTGGCGCGAAGCGCTGAAGCAGAGAAACGTCCGCACTCAACGAGTACTCTCCACACACTCTTTATTTACACGTCGCCTTGGGTAAAACAGGAACGCCAGAGCGGCGCCCACAACGGCAGCCTGAAAGCCGCCACATACGCTGCTTTTTCATTTTTTAAAATATTTTTTTTCACCTTCTTGGCCTTCTCAAAACTAAAGTTTTTCAGCACCAACCCATGGCATTCGTACAGTGCAATACAGAACCGAAACCGAAACACAACAATGAGCTCGTGCGAAGGCACGGAGGAAGGCAAATTTCAGCGCAGTCGCATTTTCAGCTTTGTTGAAACAGCGCTCACTAGACGACGACGAAGTAAGAGAAGGCACAGGACAGGCAGCGCCTGTCCTGTGCCTTCTTTTACTTCGTCGTCGTCTAGTGAGCGCTGTTTCAACAAAGATGAACGCATACCAACTCGCTCAAGCTTCCATTCTTGTGCATTTTCAGCGCAGCTTAAGAAACTAGGGTCCTTAAAATTACGTATGTATGCATTTTCTATTAAAGGAACACGCCACCTAATACTTACCTAGTGATGTTGCACCTCAGATATGCATGATATTTACTTTTTGATCGACAACGTTCACAAGTATGAACAGCCGTACCAGTTCAAGACGGCTGGCCCTTGGGCAAGTGGTTCAACTTTGGCCGAGTGGCTGAATCGAGGGACGTGCCGACAAACAGAAAGACAGACAGACAGAAAGACAGACCAAAATTTCTGCGTTTAAGTTCCCCATGAAAGACTATCGTCTTTAAAATTCGCGGCACGTCTTTACGTCGTCCTTCCAAGAAATCGATGAGCGGAAGCAGCTCTGGGTCGCCGCGCTGCTCTTGTGACATAGTGGCCGTGTTGACGACTCCCAAGAATGCGGCGTCCACGGATTCGTCATCAATGGCGGCAGGCTCGACGGGCGACCGCGAGAGGCAGTCGGCGTCAGTATGCCTCTTTCCGGATTTATAAGTTATGCTCATATCAAATTCTTGAAGCCGAAGGCTCCAGCGTGCCAAACGGCCAGATGGGTCTTTCAGGTTAGTGAGCCAGCAGAGCGAATGGTGATCGCTGACGACCTTGAATGAGCGCCCGTACAAATATGGACGAAATTTGATTACTGCCCACACCACAGCGAGACATTCCTTCTCGGTAGTCGAGTAGTTCTCCTCGGTGCGAGAGAGAGCTCGGCTGGCATAGGCTATCACTTTTTCAGTGCCGTCTTGCCACTGTACCAGTACGGCGCCCAGGCCTACATTGCTGGCGTCGGTGTGAAGTGCTGTTGGCGCATCCTGGTCAAAGTGCGCAAGAACTGGAGGTGTTTTAGAGGCGTTGACGTAAGTCGGTAAATGTCATTTGTTCCTTTTCGCCCCAAAGAAAGGGAACATCCTCTCGTGTGAGTCGGGTCAAAGGTGCCGCAATAGACGAAAAGTCCGCGATGAATCGTCGGTAATAGGCACATAGTCCTAGAAGCGCCTGACTGCTTTTTTGTTGTGTGGTGCAGGAAAGTTTGCAACAGCGTCTATTTTGGCTGGGTCAGGTCGAACACCCTCGTGACTACGACGTGACCGAGAAGGAAAGCTCACTGAAGCCAAAATGACATTTTTCTGGTTTTAACGTCGGCCAGCCGAACGTATAGCTTGGAGAACTGTGAATAACCGGTTTAGATGTTCTTCAAATGTAGCTGAGAAGACAATAACGTCGTCTAGATATACCAAGCATGTTTGCCATTTCAGACCTGATAGCACGGTGTCAATCAAACGCTGATAAGTGGCTGGCGCTGAACATAACCCGAATGGAAGGACTTTAATTCATAAAGACCGTCGGGTGTCACGAAAGCAGTTTTCTCACGACCACGCTCATCGACCTCTATCTGCCAGTAGCCGCTTCGTAGGTCCATTGATGAGAAATAGCGTGCATGCCGCAGTCTATCCAGAGAATCGTCTATGCGTGGCAGTGGGTAGACGTCTTTCTTCGTGACTTGGTTTAACTTGCGGTAATCTATACAGAAGCGCAAGCTGCCGTCTTTCTTTTTAAACAATACCACGGGAGATGCTCAAGGACTTTTGAAGGCTGTATGACGTCATCCTGGAGCATCTTCCTGCACTTGCTTTTGAATCTCCTCGCGTTCTTTCGGAGCCACACGGTAGGGATTTTTGTCGATCGGTCCATGTTATCTTCAACAATGATTCGGTGCTTGGTCAATGGTGTTTGCCTGACCTTTGATGTACACGAAAAACCATCCTCGAACTGGTGTATCAGTTCCAGTAGGCGCTGCCTATCAGAGGGTGACAGCGTAGAACTGACGTCGACAGACAAAGGAGTCGAGGGAGGCGTGGTCGCGTCATGAGGTTGCAAAGCGAAACAATCCCTCGTTTGGTCGATGTCGTCGTAGTAGGCAATCGTGGTACCCTTCTGGATGTGACGGCGTTCGTTGCTGAAGTTGGTGAGGAGTACTTCTGCCTGCCCACCAGCTAGTGCCAGAATGCCTCTCGCGGCAGAAACGACCTTGCGTAAGCAATAGCGTAGCTATTGCTCCGCTATCACATCCTTGTGACACGGCCGCTCACATGATACAGACACAAGGCAGCAGGATCTCGGCGGGAGAGTCACATCGTCGGCAACTCGCAAACGCTCGTGTCGGTCGTCAGTGGTGGTCGTGGTGGTGTCGACATACGGATGTGCGGAAAACGTCACCATACGGTCCGGAATGTTGATGACAGCGTCGTACTCTCGCAGAAAATCCATACCCAAAGTGAGCTCTTTACAACATTCTGGTAGAAGGACAAAAGTGGCGACGAAGCTGGAATCGCCGATTACAAGCCGAGCGGTGCATTTACCCGTTGGAGTCATTAGGTGACCACCAGCACTTCTTATGTGCGGCCCTGTCCACGGCGTCTTGACCTTCCGAAGGCGGTCGGCGAGCTCTCGCCGCATAATCGAGAAGTCAGCGCCTGTGTCAACCAGTGCTGTCACGTGGTGTCCGTCTATGAGAACACTGAGATCGGCCCGTACGACGTCGTCGGCATTAGTATTCGTCGTCGTCGTCATATCGTCTTCTTGCGGCGGTAGGGGAGACTTTTCGGCGTCTCGACGATTGGCAACCTTGTCCCCGGAGGTCGCAGCAGTTTCCCCGGCGCGGGCTCGGGGAACGGCCTCTGGTAACGTCAGCGTAGCTCTGGCGGTTCGGGGAAGTGTGACGCACAGGTGACGGAGATTGCCAACGACGACTTGGTGAAGGTACGTGGCTGGTCGACAAGCGGTCACCATCGTGGGCGCGACGGTCTTCAAAGCGAAAAGGAGCTGGACGTGAAAAGTTGCCAAACCCAGCATCTCGATGACGGCAGTAGCGGGAAATGTGGCCTGGTTCCCCGCAGTGGAAGCAAAGGGGTCGACGGTCAGCCGTGCGCCACAGGTCGGTTCTGCGAACTGGTGGTCGTCTCGCAGAATCCCGTTGCCACCAAGGCACGAGAGCGGGCGGTGGCTGGAAGGGCGCTGCCTCAGGTGAAGGTGGAGGACGGACGGACCACTTCAGCATAGCTGATGCGAACGCTGCTCAGGACATGGCGCGGGGCGATGTGAAGGCTTGCCGCAACTCCTGGCGCACGATTTCAGCGACAGACGCAACTGGCGGCTCGGTAGAAGGAACGCCGAGGGCCCGAAGTTCCTCACGCAGTATTTCCCGGATCATTGTCGCAGGGAACTTTCGCCAACGGCAGCGTTCTGAGCCGCAGCACTTATTGGCGTGTGGTTGGGCAGGCGGTCCAAGTGGCGGCATCGTTTGCTGCAGTGCCCGCTCAATAACAGTCGCCTCCTTTATAATTCGTCGACTGTCGTCGGCGGATTTCGTACGAGGCCCGCGAACAGCGGTTCCTTGACGCCCCGCATCAGATGACGCACCTTCTTCGACTCGGGCATGTCAGGGTCAGCTCGGCGAACAGACGAGTCATGTCCTCTGCGAACATGGCAACGGTTTCGTTGGGCTTTGCACGCGGGCTTCAATCAGTTGCTGTGCGTGATCCGCCGATCCGAGCTCTGGAATGTTTCGAGGAGCTTGTGGCGAAAATTGGCCCAAGTTTGGAAAGTGGGCTCCCGGTTCTCGTACCATGTGCGAGCGCTATTTTCCATCGCGAAATAGGCACGGCCAAGCTTCTGTTGTTCGTTCCAGCGATTCACCACAGCGACCCGTTCGAACTGCTCGAGCCAGTCCTCGACATCCTCATACGCCTTCCCCACGGAAGATTCAGGCACGTGAGGATGCTCAAGAGTCACCTGGGAAGGAAGGAGATCCGCTGATGTTGTAGGAGCGGCCATGCTGGGAAGAGGAGGAACAGTCGAGGACTCCGGACTTAGGCCTAGGAGACGCCGGCTGAATCGGTGGACTGGAGTCGTGACGAGAGGCTGAGTCTCCGGACTGGGGGTACGTGTCCGAATAAGGCTTTCCTGCATCAGGTTGCAGGCTCCAGCACCTCCACCAGTGTCGCGACGTCAAGAGAGAGGTCGTAACGCCAAGATCGAGAGAACAGCAGGTCGGTCTTTTTAATACCGCGCGCAAGCGAGTTCCTCTTCTTTCTTCATTCTCGCTCCTGTAAAACGCGATGAGCCTTTTCGCTGTCGTCGTCGTCTTTCTCATAGCACGCACGTGGCAATATACGAGATCTTGTGCATTTTCTTTTGGGGTTCGGCAGTTATAGTGTCGTCGAACACAAAGAACGACGCATGAAACGAATGCACAATTACACTGAGGACGAGCGCGAACTAACAACTGTTACATTTGTTACTTTTTTATGTTTGAGCAGCGCGCTCCTTTCACCAACTCAGCCGCTGTTGCGAACGAAGTGACCTTCGTGCGCTCTGTAACATCTACGAAACCTTTTCAGTGAACGTCCTAGACGTACAAACCGCCCCCATCGCGAGATAAACGCGCGCGTACGGGCGACCACGTCCTGTAGGGCAAAGTGCTGCTGGTATAGGTAGGAGGCGTGCGCGCATCACAATGAGCGGGGCGACGACCTTTAAAGCGCACCCTTCGCGCCATCTCGCTGGTGATAACGAAAACACGCCCAAGTGCCACCGAGCTCTGAGTACTACCAGTGGTAAATGCTGCATATAAATAGCTCGCCGTTAGTGAGCTAAAGAACGTACGCTCTGTGGCCGAGTCGTTTAGCGACGCGCGCTGTGGAGCGAGGGGTCGTGGGTTCCATTCGCAGTGACGGAACTTTTTTTTGTGCACATTTTACAACGTCATATCCGTGACGGAAATACGTCGGTGAGGTCTTGGTGGACCTCGGCATAAAACATTTTGGTGTTAAAACGACTGAAGCCCTCGAAGCCGAAGGATGCATCCTGGTGTGCAAGCCACAGCCCCCCCCCCCTAATAACAATAAAAAGAACCATGACAAAAAAACTACATGGCATTTTTCGCCAGAAAGCACGCGCTTGGGCAGTTCACACTTCATGCTGTTGGCTGTTGACGGGCGCGTGCTCTTCACTCGATAGTATTTCAAAAACGTGCCAGAGCAGGAAAAAGCTGGCTGAGGCAAAAACAAGTCGCAGGTAATAGGTAAGGCATGAAAAAGAAAACCGTAATCAAAAATTGTACATGACAAAACGACTTTCGAGGGCTACCGTCACGGATGCACTGCAGCGTGCGTGCACCCGCGCAGAGGCGCACAGTACGGCAGGCAAATAGAAGGAGTGAATGCGAACTATGCCGCTTGGTCTGTGGAAGGCGGGGCTCTCTTATTGTTCGTGTCTCTGTATGACGGTGTTTGTGTGTTTGTTATATGGCGCACAGCAGCTCCTATCGCTTCTCTGTTCCGCCCGTATCAGCAGTTTTGAAATCTACGATACCTGGATCTTTCGCATGGCTTCTTTGTCTTCCCGACACATCTGCAGGACTGGCATATCCAGCAAAGAAAAGAAAGGTAGACTTGGGAGAGCCGCATTGAGCGCGAGCGAGGGGACAAATAATGGAAAGGCGACACAAAAAAGAAAAGTGGATAGGGATAGAACAACGAGAAACACGTGACGCTGAGTCACAATAATGCGAAAGCAAAGAATGTATTCCGGAAGAGCTAATAATGAATATAGTTATTTGCCCCAATTTTCTTTTCTTCCAAAAATGCTATTACCTTGCGTTTCGGCTTTGACTCTATAGAGGTGGGCCAGAAAAATCTGCAGTCTTCATCTTAATATATCTCAAACACTTTCCAAAGTCACTTTTGTCCTGATGTGCCTATTTTTCATTGTACTCTTAAGTGCCAAGGATTTTTTAACAAAACCAAGACACTTTCAGCGTTTCAATGTACGTATCTATCTATGTATCTGTGTATCACCGCCTACGTTTGGGTGCTCTCGCGACTGCCCCCTTAACAGATCTTACGCTCTGTGGCAGATCGTACGCTCTGTGGGAATTGTTTTCATGCGAAGCGGACAGCCAGTAGTATTATGCTGCATTTCTTGGCCTTGAGCCAAGCGTTATCAGGTGGATCGACGTGTTTTTGTAGACGGAGGAGCTGTGTGCACATCGTCGGCTTACCAGGCACGCCGACTACACTGACGTTTATATTGTAAATTATGGTCTTGGTCTGACATAGTATCAGCATTCATGTACATGACAGACGTCTGCGTTATCAAAACGAAGTGCATGGGACGGTGCGATGATGTGCGTATCGCGCGTAATGTTTGGTAAGTATTCCTCAGGGGCGCAGCAATGCATTAATATAGTTTTGAGAATCATATGAATACTAATTTACTCTTTATTAGACTGCTATAAAAGCGGAGCCAACACTGCAACCACAACTTACGTTAACCCGACATGGCGCTCGTATCATAGGAGTGCTTGTGTAGTGTTTATTGCTTCGTTATAAAATTAGGTGGCCAGCAATACACCCACAAATGCTGTTGCACCGACACTACGCCTTCATTGGTCCGTTTCCACAACACTTTCTAAATTTCGCGCGGCTCTGTGGTAGAATACCTGACTGCCACGGAGAATGCTTGGGTTCGATTTTTCCTGGGATCTTAATTTTTATTATTTGCTTTCCTCGGGGCAACACTGCCGGCATCGGTTTTTCTTAATGCTCTCGCACTTAAATTACCAGTGTCTGTTCGCGCCGTTCCTGGGCAGGTATAAACTGTCTATCACCTGTGGCGCATACCCGTATACCAGGTGCCGTGGTATACGGGTGTGTGCCACAGGTGTCTCGAGGAAAGGGTTTGACTGCGCACGAGGCAGGATTTTCATGTTATTCACGTCATGACGAGACAGTCATACGCGACAAATCCTCTTACCCTCCCATGCCACTTTTGGTCTACAAAATGTTAAGTAAACGATTACGAGAGCACCCAGATGTAGGCGGCTAGATAGATAGATAGATAGATAGATAGATAGATAGATAGATAGATAGATAGATAGATAGATAGATAGATAGATAGATAGATAGATAGATAGATAGATAGATAGATAGATAGATAGATAGATACGCACATAAAAACACTCAAAGTGCCTAAGGTTCACTACGAAATGGTTCGCATTTAAAAACCTTTCGCGTACGCCGTCAAATCGTTCCTCCAGACGCGCGTGGCACATACGCGTTTACCACGGGCCGCGGTGTACGGGTATGCGCCACAGGTGATTGACAGTTTATAGCTACCTATCAGAAACGGCGAGAAGAAACAATGGTAATTTAAATGCGAGAGCGTTCAGAGAAAGGGTCATCAGCAGCGTTGACCCAACGAAAGCAACGAATGAAAATTAGGATCCCAGCAGGAATCGAATCCAAGCATTCGGAGTGGCAGTCAGGTATTCTACCACAGAGCCACGCCAGGTCTAGAAACTGCTTTGGAAAAACACTCTATGCAGGCGTAATGTCGGTGCATGTGGTTGTGGTGCTGGCTATTCAATATTAAACAAATCAATAAGAACTACATATGTACTCCTACGATACAGGCGTCATGTCGGGATAACGTCAATGGTTCCAGTGCTGGCTCCGCTTTTATAACAGCCTAATAAACATTACATTTTTATTCGTGTGATTCTGCAAGCTATATTCAAGCGTGACTCGACCCCGGATGAATAAGCTGACGAAAGTTACGTATGATATTCACATCATCGCACCGTAAAGTGTACTTCGTATCAATAATACTGGCGTATGTGCGCTCTAACCTGTGTGTAGACCATACGACAGACCATAAGTTACTCTATAAACGCCAGTGTTGTCGACATGCCTTGTAACCCCGCGATGTGCGCACAACTACTGCACTTACAAAAACACGTCGATCCACCTCGTAACGCTTGGCTCAAAACCAAAACATGGAGCGTAGAACTACTCAATGTCTGCTTCGCATGAAACCGATTCCTACAAGGCGTGATATCTGCCAATTTTTTTTATCGTACTTGAGTTCTAGGCTTATTTTGTCGCAAGCTCTTTCGCTTAGCTTTTTTATAAATTAACCCCGTTCCGTGCCTTATCATCAATTTTTAACCCCCATGTTCTAGAACATACCTTCATTGAATGCCTCACTTTGACTTGAGAAAGTCGATGGGATCGCCGTCTCTAGGCAGAACAAGTCACTGCATATCAGCGCTAATCAGCAGCGATTCTTGAGAAGCGTGGTGTCATTTTTAGTCGAGGAGCGGCGCTGTGCTCAACTCGGTCTAGTGAAGGACGAACTTCGAGTCGAAGCTTGTTTGAGAATGCGGGGGTAAGTGTTTTTTTTCTTGAAACCCTACCTTAAAGGAATGCGCGGTTTTTCCTCGCACTTTTCCTCGCATTATTCCATACGTTAAGCAGACACCTCCCGTTACATATCATTCTTATAGCGGTTTCTTTTTCTTTTATTTTTTAAGGACCAGTTCCAAGCACTGGCTTTGTTCCATGGTAGAGCACCATGATTGCCACGCGGAAGGCCCAGGGTTAAATTCTCACTCGGACCGAAGATTTCTAACAGCAAAGCTGTTTAGGCCGGCCGTAACAATTTGGCATGTAGAAAAAACTATCATAATCATGAACGAGTATGTGCCACACTAATTGGACAAATCCCACTACTCGCCGTTTGTCCAGTAAAAATGGAGAAGGCAACACATTGGCGGGAACTACCCCCGCGGCGTGCTGCCAACCATGATTGCCAGCGTCGACGACGAGGGGATCCGGAGCAGTTGGGCAAGAAATGGCTGCGAAGCGACCGCGGTCAGCCAGAAAGCCTGAGTACGCACAACGAGAAAATCCCTAGAGAATGGGAAAGGCAACTGCGGCTGTGAAAAGACTCCGAAGTGATGGAAGCCCTATACGCGAACGACGACGTGCCCGCGGATATATAGGGGAGGTGCGAACACTTGGTTTTAGCGCGAGTTTTTGCTGTGCAGTTTGGACAACCGTGGTGTGTCTTTTACTGTCTGTCGTTTAACAAGAACCTCTCTGCGCCGAGAAGCAACCTAGAAACAACCTAGCAACAACAAAAGCCTAGCAACAACCTAGAAGCTACGTGATTAGATTTCAGACTCGCCCGGCTTCGCTGTTTGAAGACTCGCACGACTTAGTGCAGACGTCTCCACTTTTTTCTTTATTGATTTGTGCCTATATTGAATTATCGCTCACAGCGAACGACACCGACACGCTAATTCCTGCGAATCGAGCTCTTTAACGCTGTCATCGCATTGTCATCGACATGTTTATCGAAGGAAAAATGATTTCCAATACTTGTCTTCCTATTTAACGTCCAAGATCTTTTACACAATGTACAGATTTCAACGGTTTCCAGCGTTTTCAATTATTTAAGTAATTGCGAGAACGTTAGGAAGAGGGTTAATATGTTGCTTCGTCTGGTGTTATGCTCCTGTACGTTGCGCGCAGATACTCACACATAAACTTTCACTGCTAACATTTACGTTTGCGAAGGACAGTCATTTTGCGAAACCTAGCTGAATAAGGCACCATTTACGCATGGACAATTACGTGGTGTCGAAGAGCGCGTCACGCAACCGAAAGCGGCCACAACACTTTTCTCACTTAAGTAGGACATTCGGCCAAGTCGCTGTGATCAGCAAAAATTCCAAGGAACGGTTTAGTTTGGCTGCTCACCAGGCATGTATATTAAAATGGTTTTATTTTCGGTATTCACTTCTGCAGGGTATGAGCCGGCGTTGAAGTCTAGACGAAACAAAAACAAAAACAGGTCTCTCTTCGTTTTCCGTTTCTCTTTGGATTAGACTTTTTACCGAGATTACCTCAGTATGTTCTAATATTAGAAAGTTTGTATGTCTTTCAAGTAATATCTTATCTCCCTGTCGGTAAGCACACGCATCATTTCCTTGTGCCAGTATGCGCCGTTCGTGGTGTCTCATGACTATATGTAAGAAATTGCCTTACGCTTCATTGCTTACGGAAAGGTTTGTGCTCTTAAACCATTGCATGGTGGTTTAAGAGCGCAAATATTTTCTTTTCCTACATTACCAAGCTTTGGTGCCTCAGACACACATCGCGAACGTTTGCTTGAGTTGCTGTCATCGCGTACCCCACTTTCAAGTTCCCAAACTTAAAAAAAAAAGGAATAGAAAACGCTCGGGCGCTTTCTAGCATTCGTTTCTGCATCTCGCAAAAGAACTCTAACACCCCAATGGTAGCAACCTTCGGTTTGTCAATTTACGTCACATCTAAGTAGCTTACTTTTACAGGGGCAAATATTTTGTCTCTGTTTCTTTCCGGATTGGCATTTTCTTCACGGCGCTTGAGTTTTTTTTTTTGCATTTAAGGGCCCGCGGGCTCTTTTTCTATATTTTTCTTACGAGCCCCCTTTCTACAAAAAGGGTATTGATAGAGACAGATGAAAATGGAGGAATAAAATAGCACCGTGAGAAAGAAAAAGGAATACGTTTCTTATTTCCTTGACAAACATCAACTGACAGCTAACAGCGTCGTAGGTAGTTGAGAAATGACTTTGGTATTTCCTCGACGAACTTTCTCGGTGTCAACATTGCTTCCATTTTCTCAAAGAAAGTTCCTAAAACATCTTCTTTTACATCGGCTCCGCGTAATAAATATTTAGAGTTTGTATTTTTGTGACTAGACGTTATGCGATAGTTTTGATTAAGCTGTGTGTTTTTTTTACAGCAGAGCTATTCGTTCGAGCTTTCACCTGTGTCGTAGATACGAAACTATCCTCATCATGAACCAGCATGTGCTTTCTTCCTCCTGTGCGTGTCATACATTGTCACGTCCTACAACTCTTCCATTTAAACAATGGCACTAATGTTACTATTTAAAAATAATTAAGGAGTTTTTATTCACTCATGTGAATGTAACTTTAGGTGCGGCAAAACTTTTTTCCGCCTCGGCGTAGAGTTCGTTTGCGAAGAGGACAGCGGCCTGACTGTCATATCATTTTAATAAAACTCTGTACAGCTCAAGAAAAAAAACACTCTGCATAGGAGGCGAATGTGTTTTATGAATATCATGCGGTGTAGCAAGTGTTAATCGAGCCGTACTCCCTTTATTCGACTTTCACTCTCTCTTGCGCATCTCAAAACTAACGTCTGACTATGAACAAAGGCAAAATATAAACAAAAAGAACTCTAATTTTGTGGATCACACATACCGCCACATATTACAGATCGCCGTTCCTTCTATATTGAAGAAACGGCGATATATAGAAAATACGAAAACACAGCCTTTCGAAATGAACTGCATACCAGGGCAATTATAGTTCCCTGCACAGAAAGATTACTGCTCTCTGAACTTTCTTCAAAAGAGCGCTCGCTTTAACAGCGCGAACAGGGCCGTCCTTCTGCGAGCTACACTAATTACCCTAATTTCCTCATTATCCAGAGTACGAGCACAGCTCACAATTATCTTGCACTCCCACCTCGCTCCTTTCTCTGTGCCATGCGAAGATACTTCTTTCTTATTCATTTTTATTTCCTCGTTAGCATGCTAATGCGACGTTGCACGCAGCAGCTACTGGAAAGTAATAGGATCGCCCGAATTTTTCATGGCGAGCAAACTGCAGTACACAAAGCTTAATATTATTGTATCTTCTGATCTCCTACGTATCGGTGATGGCATAAGGAGTGACGTCAAATTGAAGAACACTAGTTTGAAGTCTATTGCCGGAATTGTGGTCGTCAAGAGTGCCAGACAAACCGTATTTCAAACCGCCTTTTTGTTAAAACATAGCATCGTGACACTCATTCCGCAGAAACTACGTATTTGTTTTAAGAGTTTCGCATAAAGAGCGAAGTTTCCCCGAAAGCGAGTTTTTAATAGGACTACATGTTTCCTCTGAGCCACTCACTACCTCTAAAGCAAACTTCCGTATGATCTGGTTCTGAACGTGTTCGTCATATTCAGCTGCTCAACTAAGACTACGAATATTTCTTCTGATGCGAGAGATCTACAAAAACGCATCGTGCCCACAAATTGCGTAAGAGAACGTTTCAGGCAGTCACGGAGTGGGCAATACCATTATAGAAACCGCCTGACCAACGGGAAAACATACTCACGAAACAGGACTTTTGTGAATTCCACCCCTGCAGCCGAATTCACAAGGCTCGTACAAGTGCTTCCTTCAAATGGCTGGCTGCTTTCGATATTATTATGTGCAGTCGTGAGAAAGCATTTGGGGACAAGTTGGCGCAGAAAATATATTTTTTCTTCTCGTGTTTAGTTTGAGTGTGCTTGCTTGTGGCAATGAGATGGGTTTGCCGAAATGCGCACACAGGACCAATGTGATCTTTCGAAAAAATTCTAGGCTGTTGATATTCGCTAGAAAAAACATTTACTTACATATCCTCACTTCGTGCTCTCTACACCTTTGCTCCCGAGTGCACAGAATAATGATAACCTGGTACTTATTTGCAGGACCGATTTCAGAGTCAGAGAATTTATTTATTTTTTTTATTACAGTCCATGAGCTCCAGTGACGTAATGGAGCTAGGTCGTAGACATTGTTCTATAATTGATGAGAAGTCACGTTCGTCGAAATATATACCTTCCTTCCGTTTAGCCTGACCTTCCTTCTTTCCGGCGTGCTATGAGTTTATCGTATTTAAAATGGACACCCGGCTTTAGACGTAGAACGGTGAATCGTTCGACGTCTACAGGGAGGTAAAATAGCACGAGAGATGGAGGGATGCCTCTTTGAAGAAACCTGCCTCTCGCCGAAGAGCAGCAGCTTCCTTGCATACGGGTCAACAAGCATAGATCAGTGCTCGCGTCGCTCCGATAGTTTATCCGTTAATTCTATTCGCGAGAGAGCTGTCTCTCAGCCGTCGTTCGCTATGTGTTCAGTGCGATCGCATTTATCTGCTGCTATTCCTGAATTCGCTGTCGCATACCGTTCTAAAGGCGAAAGGCGCAGCACAAAGTCCACGTGATTTATGGGATAGCTTAAACTGTCAACACCTTTTACCGGGCCTCTTCTTTGAGACCGTTAAACTTGATCCTGTATATCTGTGCTTTATATTGTTTTGTTCAAATGTATGCTACTTATTTTATGCTTGCAACATGATTTATATATTCTTGTTTTGCTTGAGAAAGACTGTTCAGCCAGCCGCAACAGAGGATGGTAAACCCTCCTTAAGCCATAAAGTTAGGCGAGGCGATTGCAGAGAACAAACACAGCTAAGAATAAGAAAAAGTAAGCCAAACAACACTGGGATAATGTGACCCAGGAAAAGTTACGCTGGCGGCATAGCGAATTAGGGTTAAAATATAAAGCCTCTGTACTTTGCACCTATGTCACTGCGGGAACACTCGACGACATGTAGATGCCGCAAAAGTGCACATTTGTTTTTTTACAGTGTGATGATGGCGAGGAGAACGATTATCAGGCAGTATGCTCCCTTGCTGAAGTCCTATTTCTACTGGCAGAGTGCGAATTCAACACAGTAAATGTAATACTATTTAATGGCACTTTTTACAGCGCATCTGCTATGCTCAATGTTTTCCGTGTGTTGTAGATGGAAAAGTATCATCCTCATGAATCGGCACGCGCTCTCTTCATCATCTTCATGATCTTAGTCCTCTTCTGCTTCGCTGCCATAACACGCGCGCCGAGTACAGAGAGAGATAGAGAAAGAACGATAGGCATAAAGAAAGGAAGAGAGTGAGAGACAAAGAGATAGAAAAAAGAGAAGGAGAGAAATTCTTGGCAACAAATTTTGTTGGCGAGAATCCGCGATCCGAAGGCGAGCGTCGCAACTACTCGGCTATCCAGGCACGCTAACAGGGTTTAGCATGGCATAGCCTTGAATGGTATAGTACAGAAAGGGGGAGGAAAATGGGTGTGAATGTGAGGAGGACATCCCAATTCCAAGCTCCTCAAACGTGCCATCGCGCTTTCTGCAATGAAAAATGCCTTAATTAGGCCTTGTTCCCATCAACTTGCAACGAGCGTCTGTCATCAAGTTCACTGATTAACGACGTAAGGCTTTCCCGAACAGTTCTTATCAGGTTTAGCGGACGTCCTCTTAAGGGAGAAGCTCCACCCTCTTACTACCTCCCGAAATTTGGACGACGGAGCAAAAAATGGCTGTGACACCCTATCTGCATGGCATATCCCACCGCATCAAGAAAGCTGCCGCACGCGTCAGCGTCAACGTGGTTTATTCGGCACCCAAAGAACATGGTTCGCTGTGCAGGGGAGTGAACAAACCATGTCCTGCACATCCGGAGTGCACGAAAAAAGATGTCACATCATTTGTTCCGTGCAAGGTCGGCGTCATCTACGAGGTTCCTACGGCCTGCGGCAGCATCGACATTGGACAGACTAGCCGCTGCGTAAACGATCGCTTGTGGTAACATTCTAACAGCATTAGAACTAAAGCAGGTAGTAAATTTGGCAATGCATTGCGCCTAATGCGGTCGCGCCCCATACTTCCACAGGACGCGCATTGTGCGCCGTATACCGAAATAACCGTGCCCGCTAGGCATATGAAGCATTTGCCATTCATGCAGCTGGTCATTCACGCATCAACTCTCCATCTATCACCCTAACACACAAAGAGGTTAAGTATCTTCACAGTTGAGCGTTTCGTGCTAGTTGGCAAATCAGGGGATGTGCATATGTGTTAGGAACATCTCCTCCCCCTCTTCCTTGTTTCCCCTTTCTATTATGCGTATATATTTGTGCCGCAAAAATAAACGCAGTTGTTCATAGTCAGCGCAGGTCACGCTTGGCCTACCTAGTCTCTGTTGTATCGCGCTGTTTTCTACTACATTTACGTATATACTCCTATGATTCAGCAAGCGATAGTCATACCGTGCTAGACCCCGTAGGAATAAGCCAACGGTCGCTAGTTATCTGCAGGTGGTCGCGTTCTGCTATGTTGTTCGATCGATAAAACTGACGCCTCTGCTGTAGGGTGTGTCGAAATTACGTGAGACCATAAGAACATGTTCCATGCTTTGGAATTTTGGCAATTAGCGTGACGTATATATTCTTGTAGGTCCAATTTGAACTTTGATTCAACGCTCTGTCACCGTCGGTTATCTTCGCAGAGAACAAGAAAAATATTGTTTGACTGCATTATTATCTGTGGAAAAACGCTGGTGCTTACTCAGTGGCACGTAAGGTTATCAGCTGTGTACATGTAATATGCATTACACCACATCTCAACAAAGTGTCAAATGACATTCGGACTGCACTGATTCATAGTATTACATCTGATTCAAAGTACTGCCACATGCGCTTCTTTTAAATGAGAAGCATTTCTTAGCGAACTTCAGCTACTTTGGTCGTTTCTATCTACGTATCTATCTATCTATCTAGCCGCCTATGTATGGGCGCTCTCCTGGTCGTCTCCATAACTTGTAATATACCAAAATTGGCATAGCAGGGGATCAGTGTATGACGAACACGATTCACTGGTCACGACATGAATAACCCAAAATACCTGTCGCGTATGTCATGAAACCCTTTCTCTCAGTCATGTGTGGCACATATCCGTAAACTAGAGGTAATGTTGTGCGGGTTTGTGCCAAAGGTGATACATAGTTTCAACCAACACAGTAAGCACGAACACACCTACTGGCACGCAAGGAAAGTCATAATAATAATATATGTCGGGGTTTATGTCCTAAAATCACGATATGATCATGAGACGCCGTAGCCTAGGGCTCCGGAAATTTTCACCACCGGGTATTTTTTAACGTGTACCGAGATCGCACAGTACGCGGGCATCAAGCATTTTGCCTCCATCGAAATGCGATCGCCGCCGCCGGGATCGAACCCGCGACCTTCGGATCAGCTGCAGAGCACCTTAACCGCTACACCACCACGGCAGACACAAGAAAAGTGAGGGAACTGAAGACAGCACACCCCTGGAAGGCGCTTAACTACCATCCACTTGTCCAGGTGGTCCGCAACGTGGACTGCGTGGATTACGCAGAAACCGGCGTCAATGCTTCCTACAATTATATCAGCTGAGGGAGCCAGGCCTCTCATCATTACCGGTGACTTCAACATTGCTTATTAAGAACCAACAACGCTTGGTCCTTATACTGCGTGAAAGAAGGATTGAATGTGGACAGGGCATCAAAAGACTTCGCTGCCACGTCCACGACAGGAGGCATCATCATTTCATCGTAATAGGCATCCAGAATTTCCACCAGCTGCACTATACCCCACACTTCACTACAGTTAGCCTCCTCATAGCCGCGATGAGGAACGGATCCTATTAACAAGTCCGGTCCAGCTGCTCCTGCACACTGACCACGGTGATGATGACCTTGTTCAAGAACTCTCAAGAACCCCTTCTACACATACACGCGGGTTCGTGAAACGTACAAACGTTCTCCGCCATAACGGACAAGTATAATCATAACAACTGTAACTTTGAGTGTAACGTACGTACACTGCGCCTGCGCGCGCCACTCGGCTGTGTATATATAAAGGGAAAGTCTCCTGAATGAAGCTCAGTTGCGAATAACGCCTGTCCTGTGCATCTGTGTTCCTTCTTTATCCTTTTCGAATTCGTGCTATCTAGTATTGAAGAATATAAGCACAACTTATTAACTTATAGTGGCTGGTGTTGGTAAGATCCATGTTGCTGACCCCATCGTTATGCAACTGTAAACAACTGGTTATATAATACATATGCGACTCTTCAACGCCTGAGTATGCGTATACCACTTACATATTTCTCTAGCGTCATTCTGTAGCCTTTCGCTATATGTGAAAAATTACGCCACCGTCACCATCCCGCGCATGCTTCAATAACATCGATTCCCACGGTACGTGGGATCTGCCGAATTTTTTAATATTTTTATATAACTGTCCCGTTACACGTGGAACCACTACGTTGCGGGCGCCGCGCCTGCATGTCGAATATTCTTCATAATATAGATTGTCCTGAGAAGCTTCAGCGCGCAACCTGACGATTTAGTTTGTTCTGTATCTAACGCAGCCAGCAATGATGAGGCTGGAGTCTTCTATGCCATATGTATAAAAGCCGACAAACCTTACTGCTGACCAGATTACTCCTCGGCTGACGGCTGTTCTCGCCGCAATAAGTGTATAGCGTGAATTGCTTGTACCTTGAGTTTTCATTTTCGGGGCTCAAGTTCGCGGAATAAAGAGTTCCGTATTTTCCAGTCTTGCTGCAGCCTTCTGCACCGTCACAACCCCGTGACATCTGGTGGAGGTACTGGTGTCTTCATGTTACGGACGCCAACGAAAAGCCCACGACGTGAAGAGGGCACAGCAACGAGTTAGCAGCAACGAGTTAGCCACAGGATTCGGGGTTTGCAACCGGAGTGCGTATTGCTACCCAAGAAGACAGCCACGGCGATGAAGACTACAGCCACGATGACGGTGATTGTGTTACCCTTGACAGTCGTGATGCCACCGCCAAGGGAGCCGCCAACTTTCCGTGGATGATCGCTTGAAGACTCAAACACCTGGGTGGAGACAAACGGCCAAGTTGCCACCTTGAACCACTGCGATTCCGAAGCGATATTGGGGCACGTCTACTTCTACACTTGAGAGAACGGCAGCTACGTAACGAACGAACGCTACGTAAACGTCCTCGTTTACGTGGTGCTGTGCAAATATGTCGATTACTTCTACACAGAAGCCGCGAGACGTTGTTTGAGAACCGCGAATCGACACTTCAAACTTGGGACCTCTTTCAAACGACGTTCCTAAACACCTTCACAAGTGTTGTCCGCAAGGAATTGGCAGTAGCTACGCTGGAGACATCCCAATGAAAACATCGAGATCTACACGGAGGAGATGACCTGCTTGTTTCGCCACGGCGATCCCAGCATGACCAAAGAAAAGGAAGTCAGCTTAATTATGTGGGGTGTAAAACAATAACTCTTCGCTAGATAGATCAGGAACCCGCAGGATAGTTTTGCTTCAGAAGAGTAGATTGTCTATCCTTCTGAAGAAATAGCGGACACAGCAATACAACCGCAGTTTACTGACGCCAAACTACGCCGAAACTCAACATTTAGGCGCCGACAATCTGGTGACATTATCACAGCGGCCGTGCGTGAAAAGCTGCCCAAGATGCTTCCCGGATCGCAGCATCCGGTGCATTCAATAGCCGACATCGTGCGCGAGGAAATCCAGCAATCTTTGGGAGCACCTGTACCCGCGTAGCCTGAAGCACAAGCAATGAGCTACGCTGCTGCAGTTCGAGGTACGGCTCCTTCTCCGCGCCCATGTTAAGACACTGCACCGCCGCAGTACCGTCACCAGACACCGCCGCCGCCCCCGACGCCATACCGTCCACCAGTCGGCCGCACCTACCACCACTGTCAGAACCGCCAGATTGGACCACGCGGCTTCACCGTCAATGCACCACGTCCGCAACATGGTGAGTACCTACGCGGCATCGCCGACTACCTGGCCGACACTGAATCGAGACCTCGACGTCCGTCGCGTTCGCCGTCCCCAGGACCCTCCCCTGTTCCCTTAGCGATGACAAGGTCCACTGGCCCGACCCGGGGCCGGTTGGTTAGTCCGTGGCCGGAAAACTAAAAACAGCAATCCACAGAGGAGCGGTTTCTGTCTGTCGAAAAACCAAAGTTCCTCCGCCGCCAACGACGCCACTGCGACGAAATCTTCACAACACGCCGGCAGCCCATAGTAGCCCTGCAAACGAAACTTCGCTACCGCAGGAAAACCTCACGACGCTACGTAGCAGCAGCGGAACAAGCCGACGCAGCTGTGATCCAACGCGGGCTCCACAATGGAAGACGATGAACTAGTGACCTCCACGTCCTTATCAACGGCCGCCACGTGGCGTCAGCGCTTTAGTTGACACCGGAGCAGACTACAAAATCATAGCGGTACTTCGCCCCCAAGGTAATGAAAGTTCAGACTGCATGGGAAGGCCTCTAAGTCCGAACGGCTCGACGATACATAATAACGCCGACAGGAATCTGCACCGAAAGAGTCACTGTTCATGACCGGAGTTGCCCTGCGACGTTCGTCATCTTTATAGATCGCTCGCGAGAGACAATTCTGGGTATAGACTCCTTGAGCCACCACAGCGCTGTCATCGACCTGAGACCCGAGTCGATAACGCTATCCTCAGAATGAGCGTTACCACAACACATGACGCCAGGAAACCATGTCTTGACTGCGCTGGAGAGTTCACCATTCCGCCTCGCTCCTGAGTCATCATTTCTGTCTGCGTGCAAAAGCTGCAGACTTAAAAGGCGTCATCAAAGACGACAAGCACCTGTTGCTCAACCATGAGATATGCGTCGCAAGCGATATAGCTAAGCTGCACGAAGGGAAAGCAAAGGGGATGGTCATCAATTTCAGCTACGAATACAAGCAAGTCAACAAAGGTGCCATGATCGCCCGTCCACATTGAGGAAAGTTATTAACTGGGCCGAAAAGGTCGTGGCGAGCTACTTGCCACCACCATTCGAACCACCGGCAAGCTAAATTCAACGACCTTGCTGTGCCGTCAATAAAGTTGTTTCTCTCTGAGCAAATCGTGGAAGCGAGCGACACTTTTGCCCACACAGGGTTTACCAAGCCAACTCCGACCATTCAAGCTCCTCAGCCAGCTTTCGACATCAGTCTGAGTTTCCTCAGATACAAGCAAGAACAGCTCAAAGAACTGCGCCGGCACTAAAGGGACTGCTTTTCTTCGTCATCGAAAATCCGACAAACACTGGCTGCAAATCTTCCGATAATAGCTGAAAATGCGCCAGACCAGTTTACCAGAGCCCGCACCAAGTTTCAGTGCGAGAACGAGAAGCATAAAGCAGCAAGTCCACAATATTTTGTACGACGAAATATTCCTGCCGTCCATTAGTCCGTGGGCGTCTCCAATACTCCTAGTGAATAAAAACAACGGAACCGTGTGGTTCTGCGTCGAATATCTTCGTTGAAACAAGATCACTAAGATGGGCATCGACCCTCTGAGACCACCGGATAGACGACACGTTGGACCGGCTGTGCAACGCAACATATTTCTCGTCGATGAACTTCAAAGACCGTCTTCTGCCAAATTGAAGTCAACGATAGAGATCGAAAGAACATCACGCCAGGTGTCCTCTCGAGTTTAAGGCCACGCCTTTTGGGATGTGCTCACCGCTAACTACGCTCCAACGCGTTATGGTCATGCTATTGGCAGGCCTGAAGTGGCATCTATGTCTCATATACTTGAATTATGAAGCCGTCTTCCCCGCAAACGTTATTGATGAACACCTCCGACGACTGGCAATACTTGAAGAAATAAGATCATCTGGTCTCACCGTCAAGCTAGAAGAGCACTGCTTCGCGTGCGAAGAAGTGCTGTTTCTCGGTCACGTGATAAGTAAATCCGGCGTAAATCGTCATCCGAAAAAGACGGCTGTTATCAAATACTTCCTGCAGTCCGCCGAAAAGAAGGCAGTGCAGAGATTTTTTTATATTTGCGCATATTACAGGCGGTTTGTCAAGAACATTTCCGGAATCGCCTAGCTACTGACTTTTCTCAACAAGTCAGACGTCGATTTCAATTGGAAAACGGCTCAGGTCGAAGCTCTCCAAGAACTGAAACGACGCTTAAAGTCGCCGCCTGTCATGACCCACTTCGACGAAGAAGCCGAAACCGAAATTCACACAGATGCAATCAGTGTATGACTCCGCGCCGTGCTTGCACAGAGAAGTAACAATGTGTAAAGGGTCATTGCCAATGCCAGTCAGTCGCTATCAAAAGCTGAAGGGGACTATTCAACGACGGAAAAGGAATGTTTTACCATCGTTTCGCCTACGTGAGTGTTTCGCCCTTACCTGTACGGCAGATCGTTCAAAGCGGTGAGCGACCATCACGGCTTTTGTTGGCTGGCAAACGCAAAGGACCGATTCGACCACCTCGCCCGCTGGAGTCACACTGCAAAAATGTGAAATCACCTCGCGGTACAAGTCCGGACGAAATTACACTGATGCCGACGGCTTGTCACGCGTCCCCATCAATAAACTCCGCAACATGATCAGGATGACGGCACCTTCCTGGGAACTTTGAGCACAGGCGACTTCGGAGAGCAGCAGCGGACCGGCCAAGAATTGAGAAGCGTGGTTGAGCACTTGGATGCCAAGACCGCCATTGTCCCTAAGGTATGCATTTGTGGACTGGCGTCATTTTTTTTTCCAAAACGATGTCCTATTAAAGAAAACGCTCTCGCCTGAACGAGCCAACTATGTTGTAGTTGTACCATCGGCACTGCGGAGAGAAGTTCTGCAGGCTCTGCATCACGACCCGACGGCTGTTCACCTCGGGTTTTCCCGCATGCTCACGAGGATACAAGAAACGTGCTACTGGCCACGCCTTACCGCCGATGTCGCCCATTATCTGAGGACGTGCTGGGACTGTCAGCGACGCAAGACGCTGTCGACAAGGCCAGCGAGATTTCTTCCGTCACTCGACCTACCTTGTCTATTCTTCACGCGGATAGGGATGGACTTGCTGGGGTCATTTCCGACGCCAGCGTCCGGTAACAAATAGATATTCGTAGGTACGGACTGCCTCACCCACTACACCAAAACCAGGGCCCTCTCTAAATGTAGTGCCGCCGTGGTAGCGATGTTCGTCGAAAACATCCTCCTGCGTTGCGGTGCCCCAGTGGTTCTAATCACCGACAAGGGTTTGGCTTGTGGGCAAGGGTTTGGCAAGCGATATTGAAATACAGCCAGACAGCTCAGAGGAGGACCGCTGCCTATCCGTAGAATAATGGCCTCGCCGAGCGTCGGAATAAAAACCTAGCCGACATGTTTACAATGTACGTCGACGTTGAACGCAAGAACTTTAACGCTATTTTTCTGCATATAACTTTCGCCTTGAACACGGCGGTACAAGAAAGCACACAGATGGAACCTTTTTAACTGGTTTATGGAAGGAGCCCCACAAGAACGCTCGACACAATGCTGCCTAAAGTCACTGACGAAGAAAAGCCCGAAGGCTCCGTCTACCTTCACCGCGCCGAAGAAGCCTAACGCGGCCATCAACAATAAATAATGCGGCCCCCAACGATAAGGCAGCAATCTTCGATGCCTCATGTATAAATACCGATGCACCCCACCGTTGATTACATTACTCGACGGCTGACGACTGCTCTCGCCGCTATCAGCGCTCAGCATGAGTTGCTTTTACTTTGACTTTTTAATTTCTGGGCACTAATAATATTTACTGTTGGGATTTAACGTCCCGAAAACCACGATCAGATTATGAAGGACGCCATAATGGAGGCCTTCAAAAATTTCGACCACCTGAGGTTCTTTCACGTGCACCTAAATCTAAGTACACGGGCCTTCAGCACTTTAGCCTCCATCGAAAATGGGGCTGCCGCGGCCGGGATTCGATCGTGCGACCTTCGTGTGAGTAGTCGAGCACCTCATCCACTAGACCATCGTGACGATTGATTTTCTTTCTGGGTGCAGCCTTCCTCCCGCCACATGACAGTGTAGCCTTCCTCCCGCCACGTGACAACATGCTGAGATCATGCAATATGTTTACATTTTCTAATAAGACCGAGTATACAAGCGGAAAAAATATACAGTTCGTGTGCGTTTTATATTACCTTCCAAATATTAACCCATATATGCCCAAACTCAGAAGAAATGACAACTATTTTTTTTTCAGAAAAAGTGTACGTCTGTCCTCAAAAGAAAGTACAAGTTCTTTATTTACTGCTAGGTAAATGCAAGACTGTTTTTCAAGCCATCCTACACAGGTGACTGTCGCAATTTCTCACACTAAGCGACACGTTACGGAATGACGTTAGAGAAATGTGCAAATGATATACGCACACGCATATTTTGCAGAGTCATACATTTGTTATATAATCAGTTGTTTACAGTTGCCTAACGATGCCAACAGCAACACAGGTGTTACCAACATCAAACGCAGTAAGCTGATATGTAGTGCTCATATTCTTATATATTGTATAGCGCGAATTCGAATAGGACATTGAAGGGACACAGGAAAGGCGCTACTCGCACCTAAGCTTGATTAAGAAAAGTTTCCCTAGATATATCAACAGTGGAATGGCACGCGCAGGCGCACTGCACGTACGTTACAGTCACAGCTGCAGTTGTTAGAGTTGCGTTACAGTTGTTATATTTATACTCATCCGTTATGACGGAGAACTCACGCACGTTTCACGAACACTATTGCACATGTGGAAGGGGTCCTTGGCAGTTCTTGAATAAGGTCATCATCACCGTGATCAGTGAGCACCAGCAGCTGCACAGGACTTGTGTCGGATCCATTCGCGATCGCGGCTACTAACTGTCTAAGTGTAGCGAAGTGCGAGGTATAGTAGAGCTGGTGGAAAACGCGGATGCCTTTACGAAGAAATGATCTATGATGCCTTCTGTCCTGGACGTGGCACCGAGGTCTTGCGATGCCCTGTCCGCATCCAAGCCATCTTTCATGCCGTCTAAGAACCAGGCGCTGTTGGGTTTTGATAAATCAATGCTGACGTCATCGGTAATCATGACGGACATGGTCCTCTCGGCAGTTATTGTAGGAAGCATTCACCCCAGTTTTTGCGTAATCCATGTGGTCGACGTTGTCGACCACGTGAAGGAGTGGATGGTAGCCCAGCGTCTTCCAGGGGTGCTCTAGCTGTCTTCAGCTCCCTAACATTCCTTGTGGCGGCCGCCGCGGTGTAGTGGTTACGGTGCTTGGCTGCTGACCCGAAGGTCGCGGGTTCGATCCCGGCCGCGGCGGTCGCATTTCGTTGGAGGCGAAATGCTACAGGCACGTGTACTGTGCGATGTCTGTGCAGGTTAAGAAACACAAGATGGTTCAAATTTCCGGGGCCCATACTCTATGGCATCCCTCAACCATATCGTGGTTTTGGGACGTAAAACCCCAACAATTACTATTACCACTTTCCTTCCGTGTCGATGAGCATGTTAGCGGTTACAGCGTTGATGAGACTATGTTATCACCTGTGGCACATACCCGCATAACATGAACTCTGGTATGCGGGTATGTGCCACATGTGACTGAGGGAAAGGGTTTTGTGACGTACGCGACAGTATTTTGCGTTATTCGTTCATCACCAGTGAATCGTTTTCGTCATACACTGATCCTCTGCTGTGCCGATTTTGCTATATTACAAGTTATAGAGACAACCAGGAGAGCGCCCAGACGTAAGCGGCTAGATACACAGATAGATGCGCAGATAGAAATACCCAAAGTGCCTGAGGCTCGCTAAGAAATGCTTCGCATTTAAGAAAAATATGGCCGCGTATCTGCGTGCTTCGCTGCAAATGTCGTCGAACGACGATAGCCTTTTGCCGGCCGTTTCAGCGCAGCCTAAGAAAAACTAGCATTTTCGGCGCAGCCTAAGAAACAGTAGGTTCTTTATAATTGCGTAGTTATGTATCTTACAGTAAAGAAACACATCACCTAATAATTACGCATGGACGTTGCGCCTCAGATATGCGTACTATTTGCTTTTTGATCGAAAACGTTTAAAAGTATCAACGCAGCTACCGGTTCAAGATGGCTGGGCGTTCAGCAAGTGCTTAAACTTTGGCCGGGTGGCTCAATATTGTGACAGACAGGCAGAAAGGCAGGCATACCAAAATATCTGCGTTTAAGTTCTCCAAGAAAGACTATCGTTTTAAAAATTGCCGTATCTCCTGCAAGTGCCCCAGGAAGCTGCCGACGTATTCTGTCGACTTCAGGCAAAGAGAGCCAGCTTTTGAACGGGAAGCAATAATTTCTTTCAGAACACCCATTTTGTTGCTTTACTCATTTCAACCATTTTGCGCTGGTGCGTGCAGGATTGAAAAGTGGTAAACCATGGAAGCCGAACGCGCCAACGTGTTGACAGTGCAACGCATCCTTGTATTTCCCTTCTCCCTTTTGTACAATCCGTGCATTTCTTCGTCGCAGGCCAAGCCCAGATTTTATTGGCACTCTCTATCGTGAATAAAATATAGCAATACAATTGTGTTTAAAAATCAGTCCAGTGGCATGACGCCCGAGTTATTTGGAGTTCTATTCTCCCGCATGAACTAGAGTTATTTCGAAAGAGAAACAATGTTGACGCGCTGGTTCACTTATTAGCGAATGTATATACAGCCTTCTTTTTCGACTGGCGTCGGACGTGTAAGTAGTGACAGAAGTAGAAGAACTGACATTTGGGCAAGTCGGATTCTGTTGAACATATAGGGTGGATTCAGCGTGATACCATGAGGACAGAGATAAGGAAGAGGCACGAACACCAGCGCTGTTCTCACAACTAACTTTATCAGCGCAGACACCCATATTTTAAACCACAACCTATAACCACGTGACCACACGCCGATGACGTCAACTTTCTTGAATAGTTTTGTCACATGATACAGTTGGTTGATAGATAGTCCTGGTCGCTTGCATTTATACTCTGTAAATATGTGTTTCTGCGCCAATATAGTTAGTTGTGAGAACAGCGCAGGTGTTCGTGTCCCTTCTTCATCTCAGTCCTCATTGTATCGCGCAGAATCCACCCAATATGTTCAATGAGAGAAGTAATTTAAAGAATGATTTAAGCTTTTGGTTTTATGACGACGACAGGCCGCGGCGGCCTAGTGGTTACGGTGCTCGACTGCTGACCCAAGGGTACCGAGGCCGAATCCCGGCAACCGCGGCCGCATCTTTGATGAAGGCGAAAATGCTTGATGCCCGTGTACTTAGATTGAGGTGCACGTTAAAGAACCCCAGGAGGCCGAATTTTCAGAGCACTACACTACAGCGTCCCTCTAATCATATCGTGGTTTTGGGACGTTAAACCCCCAAGAATAATTATTATGATAGCTTTATTACGATAGGCTAGGCTGGGGTACTTCAGAGGCAATCAGATGACGGTGTTATAATTTATTTAAATGGTCATCGCCGGCAGTGCCGTTAAAGCATGTGAAATCAGCCTTTGGAAATAGGCGAAGCGCTCCCGAATAACGCGAACGAAAGGGCCCTAAGTTTAACCAATTCATAAGTATTCATATTTTAGAAAGTATTTCGAAGACAGTTACTCTAAGCGAACAAAATGCATAATTATGCGAAGCGTACTTCTACATTGAAAGCATTTTTAAATCAGCCGCGTCATTGGCAGGGAAATGAGCTGGCGACCATAACATTTCGTACCGATTCGCTCGTCTGATTGCGTATTACTCAGTATTTCTCGCCTTGGTTCCGCGCTTCTGTCTAGGCTCCTGGCCGAACAGGATGAAATCTACGGCATCGCTGCTTGTAGGTGTTCGAACAAACAGGTGACAGTTGAATTCTCAGTTTAATTAGTCCTCATACGCCTTATTTAATTAGAATATCCTTTTCCAGCATAGACGAGAGCGCAACTTTCAAGAATTCTACCGCGTGTTGGTTGTGGAAAACTCGCTGTTTTCTCATTGCGCAACAGGGCATAGAAACGACAAAACACTAGTGATGAGAATGAGACAGAAACAAACAGTTTCGCAATGAACCTTCAAAAACTGGCTCAACTCCCCACGCCTCTGCAATTTATTCGTCGCTTATTGCTGTCTTACGACCACTTCTTGAAGGCTTGCGTTATTTACACATTACCTATGCATAAAAGCAAATATTTAACAATCGCTTCAGCTCTATTCCTGCGCCCAAACACGGAAGAGAAAACCGCTGTTGCGCCGGCATACGGGGCTGAGCAAGCACGCACTGTCATAGCCGTGTCGGCGTCTCTGCTCTCATCTCCGGTGGCTCCCTGCAAATTAGTGCGACCCTTTCTCGACGCACCGCCGACGCCCGCATATGCATTAATCCAGCAACGCATGCGATGACGGTGCCCACGGACACGCGCGCTTGCGCGGAAGCTGTTTGCATACAGGACAACGGCCACAGTTGCACCACTGTCTGGAGCACCTCCCTTCCACTCCGCTTCCCAGGACCTGGACACGCGACGGTACATAGCCGAGAGGCTACGTGTAATGAAAACCGGCTCGTTTGCTGCGCTCGATACGGGCGTGTGGCCATTGAAGCAGCACGCCCTTATTATATGGCGGAAGTGACTGAAGCGCTAGGAATTTTTTTCTTGATTCACTAGCAACCCAATGAGCATAATGAAGTTTCCGTCTTCTACAGCAGTGTAATTCTGAGGGAAGTTTCTGCGACACCTACGTCATAAGTAGGCACCGCAACAGAGCTACTGACGGCACAGCGAGGTTGTACTCTCCCTCAGTCAGTAACGACAGAACAACACGGTCGCTAGAGTAAGAAACCACTAAGCAAGCCCAATGTCTTCTTGCGCTCATTTTGCAATCTGTGCCACGCAGGTGCGGAACGGGTGCGTCGGTGCGAGGTGAAACAAGGAAATCGAAAATGGACGCACTCGACGGCAGGAATTTAGACATTGTACACCAAGTTTGCCGTATTCAGTGATCGTGGATTCACCAGGGCCCGTATTCTCAAACGATCGTGAAAGGCGTTAATATCGCGTTTAGTGACGCAGAACCTGATGCATTCAATAAATGAAGAAACACTTGCCTGTGGCGCCATTGTTTCACTGGCCGTTGGTGTTACGAATGTCTCACAAAAGATGAGTGAGCGTACCGAACGAGCGCAGAGCGACCCGAGTGCGGAGTTTTCGAGCGTATGCAGGCTTCTACGCAGTGGCCAGGCTTGTCTGTGGCTACTTGAAATATAAGAGGCATTGAAAGTGCTTTCAATGTTTCTTGTGCAATTGTTTTAAGCACAGGGTAATATTTACAGTATGCTACCTTCTGTCAAATGTATTTTTGGTGAGAGTTTAACACGGCGTACTCAGAGTGTTCAGCTGTAGTGTGCTGCCGCAGCGACACCGTCTGAACATCTCAAGATGTTGCCGGTGCGCAGTAAACCACGCGAACAATGCACGGTTCATCTTCCTGGAACGTTCAAATCACGAAAAAAAAAAATCCACGCGCTGGCAAAGAACGAGTACTAAAAACGCCCCAAGGTAACTCTCGCTGAAAGCTTCAGCATAAAAAATGCCGCTCACATCCACTGAGCATTGAATACTAGAAGTTACCGTCAATATCGCTGAAATGCTAGGCTTCACTACCAACCGATGGTGATAAGATGTGTTCGTTTATCCCAGGCATGTCAGGAGCACAGTAGGGCACCGTCGCGTCGACAGAAATACTGGATGGCGCCCTAACTTTTCCGGTTTTGCTCAACAGAACAGCTAAGTTGCGCGCACCAAAGACGATACTTTTGTGATTGTCGCCTTTTGCGATTGTTTGAGAATACGGCCCCAGGTCAGCGCTTCATTACTTCACACTGCTGTGGCCAATGTTTTTTCTCTGTCCTTGGGTTTCATTTCTATTCATTTCCGTTTCTTCGGTGCAGGTTAGCTAACCCAACGTATGTTATGTAGGGCAGTGTGGTGGAATAAGGGTTATGGTGCTCGGCTGCGGACCCTAAAGATGCAGGTTCGATCTCGGTTTCGACGGTCGCATTTAGATGAAGGCGAAATGTTAGAGGCCTATACACAAACAATACTGCGTTTGTTACACTTGTACTGTTTTTTTTTAAAATTTTGATCTCGAAAAATGCATTAGTTAAATGTGTGTGGTGATATATGTGCATCGTCTTCTCATTGTTGTCCGCCAGTGCTCTTCTTAGGTAATCGTAAGCTGCAGCTACGGATTTGGTTGTATGTAACAAATACGATAACTAAATTGGCGTAGAGACTTCATAAGATATAAACAATGTACATACTACATTGTAGTACATATGAGCCTGATGATGACTATAGCCAGCTGTCATAAGTATTGTAATGATCCGGCCACATGATTTCGATCAAGATAAATGAGCTTTCCTGTTTACACCTAGGCAGAAAGGGCATGCTAAGATTATCAATGCTAAAGCCTGAACTTCCTCATTAACTATATGTTAACTACCTCATTAACTACCTCATTACCCTAACTGTTAACAGCTCTGAACATTTATGTGCTATTTTATTATTTAAATTTGCCTTTGTATAACTAATAACACTGATAATGAAACGAGTTGGATTTGTCATGTAGAGCTGTTCATTAATATTGCTTTTTGTCTTTCCTGTTTCATCACTTGCTTTTCGTTATTTTCATGTTATTTTCTTAATAGTCAGTATTGACATGATGTTATGTGATGATCTTATTTTCATTGTTAATCGAGCTTATTCATTATTGCTCACACGTCCATGCACTATTGCTGTATTTTTTATAATTACCCCATTCATGTAGCCATAAGAGGTCCCCCTGTCAGTTTCTCTGAAACTTCGGGACCTCCTGCTGTAATACGCTAACCGTGTAACTCAACTCAACTGTTTAATAAACTTGACTTGAGTTGACTTGAAAACGCGCCGTGCCGTCCAAAGCGCACTTTAATTAATGAAAATGAGAGAAAAATTATGGTTAGCGCAGCAATCGATCCCATCTATTCTCCGTCGCAGACAATATGCTACCACAGAGCCTATTGTTCATCAGAGAATATTCCAACCCAGAATAATTCATCACAGAATATTTCAGCCGTTCTCGATGTTGAAAATGTTGTTAGGGAAGCCGCTGTTTAATAACCAGAAAATGTATGAACAAAAGCCTTTTTGAATTCGTGCCATGCTTTCATGCTCATATAGTTTCTTTGGGCCATGCAATCATGCAAGGCTTGAGTGCCAAGAAGAAGCTGAGAGAAGAGCTCTCTCCACTCCACTCCACTCCACTCCACTCCACTCCACTCCACTCCACTCCAGTCCACTCCACTCACTCACTCACTCACTCACTCACACACTCACTCACTCACTCCCTCCACTCACTCACTCACTCTCACTCACTCACTCACTCACTCACATCACTCACTCACTCAACTCACTCCTCACTCACTCACTCACTCACTCACTCACTCACTCACTCACTCACTCACTCACTCACTCACTCACTCACTCACTCACGTTAGCGTTCTGTGCTGCTGTCCTGGCAAGCACAATTAGGACTCTTATATAGGGATTCATTCGGCCTCTCGGAGCGTAACCTGGTGGTTCACCTATCTTTCGCTGACTATATCGAGTGGTTATTCACCTTCATTCGTAAAAATAACTATTGTACTCGTATAACAGCTCGTTATCAGTCTTACCTTCTCTACCTGCCGTGTTTATTTGTGCGCACTTAATGACATGCACATGAACATCAAAAGATCAAACGCATGGACTTCACTGGAAAACGGTTCCCCTCCTTAAAAAACATTGCCCAATTTTAATCATGCGAACTCGCTGTAAAATAAGGATGAGTTGCTTTGACCGAGGACAGAGCAGATCATAAAGAAGTACCGCTTCTCACTTCACATCCACCAAGGATGTGTCGTTGTTTGGTCCCAGTCGAATTTATTTGTGCTGAACAGAGCGCATGGCCACTAGTCCCTCGTTGTGTTGTCAGCACGAGGATCAGGTTCGTAATCTGCAATATAATGCGAACGCAAGGCTGGCGCTCTTCTTTTCAGGAGCACGTTTGTTCAGCCACGTTGCTCCTCTTCCTTCTCAATATGGTCACATATGAGCACCGAACACGCTCTGCTTAGCGACAATGAATGAAGCCTTGATCTGTGTGTGTATGTATTTTTTCTGCTGTAAATGCTGCGCAGAGTATGCAGGCTATGTCCCTGTAGTAAGCTAGCAGCTAGAAACACTAAGTTAAACCGCATAGAAGTAGCGGTTAGCTGAAAATAATATATTTCCAAATAGCTTCTCACGATTTTGATTTCTGTTGTTCGATAAATTGTCCGATTCCCTTAGTTGGTATAGCATTTGTTTATTGTGGATTTTTAATATTTTTTGTGCGATAGAGTCTGGAACTTGCATGCTTTCCGAAAGTGCAATCACCCTACAGAAGAGTGTAAGCATTTTCCCATAACGTGTCCCTGTGCGCAACGAGTGCTGCTAATGCATGCAGCATGCATTCATCTTGGTAGTCATCTCTCCTTTCTCGAGAAAATGGCGCCGCACGCCGAGGGAGTTACTGTTCTCTTTAGCTTGCGGAGCACCGTCAGCGCACTGCGGAGCGCCGCCAGATAAATGCCCGCACGAATGAGCGGGGCACCGCACCGCCCACAGCGACCCATACTCTGAGCCATCCGTATACCCGTCAAACGAGCCGACGAGCGGAGTGCCGGGTTGGCTGCCGGAAAGAAGTACGCGCATGCTCGGACCCTTAGACGAGGATGCTGGCGTATAAAGGGCTGCCGATAAGGCGGCGACGAGGAAAATGCAGAGCGAGAGGGTGCGGCCATTCAGTGCGTTGTTCTTATTTATTCGTCCTCTGTCCATTCGAGAAGGGTAACCTTTAATGGTGCGGCCTAACCTTTGACCGCACCATTAAAGCACAAAGCAGTGGGTCGAATAATGGTGGCTCCGGCGCACCACCCGAACCCATCTGACAACAACAAAGATGACTCGGGATCAAGAAAAGATATAATAAAAATGATAACCATCTATAACAGAATAGAATCTTACGCGCGAATGCGAACTTTACGCCTTCCTTTATCCACAGCTTGCGTCACTCACCTCATTTTCTTGTTTGTTTCTGTTTCTGTGCGACATTCTATCTATTTCACCCCGCTGCTTTTTATCTAAATTCCTGGAATGTCTTTATTGCCTCGCGCTGGAATGCCGTCACTAGATTTTATGTTCGCAGCTATGGTCATTTTCTTTGCTCTGCACCATCGACCTCCGCGGCGCATCATAACGCTTCTTTCTGTCGCAATCGAGTTGCATCGATGGTAGAGACGCCAAGAGACGATTGAGGTCAGACTCGCTTGGTGAGAAGTCTTTGAACCGAATGAGTTCATTGTTGCCTCTATTAGTTGATTACCGAGGTGTATAGCGTAGACCGTGTAATATATAGGAGTTTTCAAGTTTGGGAGCATCGGTGGCAAAGACGCGCACAGTGTTTATTGGTGGTGGCCAAAGGAGCACTACAATACTGATGAGCTCACAAAATGTGGAGGAAACGGCCACCAGAATATATTGAAGCTGAGGCGCAAACTGTTGTCATTTGTGGCCGCCAAGCGCACGTTATTGTTCGGAATGATAACGAACAAGGTTCGGGTTTGTGATGCTACGTTTATTATCGCATTGGCGGTTCAACAGTTACGGCGCTTGGCGAAAGTAGCGGTTTTGATCCCGGCTGCAGCGGTCGCATTTCCACGGAGGAAGAATGCTAAAGTTTCTTCTACTATGCGATGTGAGTACTCGTTAGAGAACATCAGATGGCAAAAATTCCTTGACTCCTCCACTACGGCAGGCCTCATTATCATACCGTTGTTGTGGCACGCCAAGCACGGGCTATTATTAGGCTTCTTTTACCAGCCAAACAAAAACTTAGAGGACGCTTGAGCTTCCTCTTCAATTGTAGAAGGCGTAATAGGGCTCCGTGCGCATCGCCTTCTCATTTGCTAGCCTGCTTCGATTCTCAATGGATGCATCACCCGGGCCGCAAGGAAACGAACGTCTGTGCTCATAACATTGGCCCTTTCAAACTATCCTATAATGTCCACTGCAAGTACAATTGCTGGTTGCTTTGGTTCCTATTGGCCGCGAGATCGGGCTATAGGTGGCAGCACGGTCGCCACGTTTGTGTGGATAGGCGGTCGGCGTGCGTATATAAATGTACCGGCGCTCCGCCGTAGGCTGTTTGAGTCGGTTGTCGGCGAATTAAGCTCGTTAACTGCAGCCTAATGGTGATTTGTACGTCCTCCATAGTCACGTGAATGCATGAAACCGGCTTAACGTTCCTAGTACGTGTGAGAGAAGCGAATCTGCAAATCAATGGGTAATGGCCTTCGGTCACAGTCGTGTTTTGCACTGTGACCGACTTTTTTTTGCTTTATTTGCACGCTTTTAAATTGTGTTTCGCCTATACCAAAATATAAATAGTTGTTGCGCGACTGAGCCAATTTCGAATTTACTTCTTGCTCTCGCGGCTACAGGAAAAGAGAGCCTGTATTTCTGCGTACTTAGATTAAGTATAACTTTGTGCACTCTGCTTTTCTGCTTGCATGAATACGTGTACTGCTACAGAAATGCGTGGCTTCAGGTCTGTTTTACCGCTAACCGGCCTCTGCAGACGCTAGTTCATGCTTTGCGGTATCACAAGGATTTCCAAATCGCCAACACTTCACGAGATGGCGTCGCTAAAATTCTGCCTTCACACCTCGACATATAGTACTTTTTTTTTCGTTTAGGACGACACCAAATGCACTATGTGATGTGCTTGAACGACAAAAAGGTACCCACATAGAGATGACTTGGTACGATACTTAGACCTAGCGCCATACCGACATGTGCTCGACATGTGTGTGCTCGGTGGCTGCGCCACAACGCTGACTTCTAACACGCTGGTTTTCGCCGTGCAGATGATCACCGCCGCTGTTTGCCACGTGTTGCTGCCTCTTCTGCAGACGGTATGCACCGTGGCACCAATGGAGCATGCGCCATCGTTCTACCACTACCCAAATCAGATTGCCGTTCCGCTTGTCTTAACATTGCCGGAGGAACGCACAACGACACCCGACTACTGGATGCTCCAGCCATCGTGGGATTCCGCATCGAAAGGGACACTGTCAAGTCCGCCAACTATAAAGGAGCAGCGACCATCGCGACCGCTTTGTGGGCTCGGTGGCTGCGCCACAACGCTGTCTTCTAACACGCTGGTTTTCGCCGTGCAGATGATCACCGCCGCTCTCTGCCACGTGTTGCTGCCTCTTGTGCAGACGGTATGCACCGTGGCGCCAATGGAGCATGCGCCATCATTCTACCACTACCCAAATCAGATTGCCGTTCCGCTTGTCTTGGCTTCGCCGGAGGAACGCATATCGACACCCTACTACTGGATGCTCCAGCCATCATGGGATTCCGCATCGAAAGGGACACTGTCAAGTTCGCCAACTATAAAGGAGCAGCGACCATCGCGACCGCTTTGTGGGCTCGGTGGCTGCGCCACAACGCTGACTTCTAACACGCTGGTTTTCGCCGTGCAGATGATCACCGCCGCTGTTTGCCACGTGTTGCTGCCTCTTCTGCAGACGGTATGCACCGTGGCACCAATGGAGCATGCGCCATCGTTCTACCACTACCCAAATCAGATTGCCGTTCCGCTTGTCTTAACATTGCCGGAGGAACGCACAACGACACCCGACTACTGGATGCTCCAGCCATCGTGGGATTCCGCATCGAAAGGGACACTGTCAAGTCCGCCAACTATAAAGGAGCAGCGACCATCGCGATCGCTTTGTGGGCTCGGTGGCTGCGCCACAACGCTGACTTCTAACACGCTGGTTTTCGCCGTGCAGGTTAGTGCTCAATACAGCCTTTTTAATAAGAAATCTAGCGATTATTGTTTGGTGCAGCTCCCGAGCCCCCAGTGCTGCCTTGCTCTGTTTGGTGAATGTGTACATGTCATGCAGTCTTTGCTGTTGCTGTCAGGGGATGTGGAAACCAATCCAGGGCCTAGTATGAACGATGTTCTCGCTGAGCTACAGAAGCTGACAGCCGGGCAAAGCAAGCTAATCACTGAGGTGCAAAGCCTAAAGAATCAAGTTATGAGCACCGATAAAACACTGACGGACCTAAGTAAGCGAATGACGGAACTTGAGCAACACTACCAGGCACTCATGCCCTTACGAAACGAATTAGAGGCAGTGCATGCTGCTACTGGCGAAACTGGTCGCCTGGTGTCTAACCTCGAGAGCCGCATAGACGACGCTGACAACCGGTCTCGTAGAAATAACTTAATATTGTATGGCATTCCCGATTCCAACCCTTCTGAAACTTTTACGCAGTCCGAAAAATTATTCATTGATAACATTCGTGAGCACATGCACATAAGCCTTGATGACAAGGAAATTGAGCGTGCCCACCGGCTGGGACGGTACTCACCTGGCCGTAACCGCCCCATCATAGTGAAATTTGCGCTCTACAAAACTAAAGAATTAGTCCTGGCTGGCGGTCGTAAGTTAAAGGGGACTAATTGTGCAATTGGCGAAGATTTTTCACCAGCCGTTCGAAATGCCCGCAAGCATCTTACTGCTTTCGGCAAAAGTAAAGGAACGCCCTTCAAACTACGTTTCAAGACACTTGTCATAGGATCGAAACGCTATGAATATGATGAATCATCCAATACCGTTAAACAGAGTCATTAGCAATCAAAGCGCAACAGAGGCTCACGAAACCCTCGCCCTATTGCCACAACGAATAAGCTTTCCTTATCTGTTATTTTCACTAACGCCCGTAGTTTTCTTCCAAAGCGTGAAGAGATATCAAGTCTTGTTTCTTCATCTAGCAGCAATTTACTAATCATAACAGAAACGTGGCTCACGGGCGCCATCAGTGACAACGAGGTATTATCAGACTTGCCAAACTTCGAAGTTCATCGTCATGACCGCCTAGGAACACGAGGTGGGGGAGTTTTTATAGCATTCAGCAAGCAATTACCTTGCACAACAATTGCACCTCCTGCTGGCCTCGAGATAGCCTGGCTACTTCTCCGCTCATTCCCACAGGCTGTCCTGCTGGGTGTCTGTTATCGACCCCCTGTTAACAGCCCCGATTTTCCTGCAAAGTTAAACAGCGTTTTGTGCCAGGTTACAGCTGCGCATCCTAATGCTCATATTCTTTTATTCGGCGACTTTAACTTCCCTGGTATTAACTGGCGTAATCTATCTTCCGGAGCGTCAACTAACGCTGAAGCTAGAGATTTCATCGACGTCTGTTTAAATTTTAATCTTTCACAGCTTGTTACTGAACCAACACGTGTTTCGGGTGACTGTGCGAACGTCTTAGACCTTATACTAACTAATCATCCAGACAGCTTATCATCTTTAACCTTTCTTTCTCCTATCAGTGACCACAAAGTACTTCACGCCACATTTTTATTTTCCGCACCACCACGTGCAACATGTAACAAAACAATCAGCCTATACGATAGAGGAAACTTCCGAGCCATTAACGACGAGTTAACCGCCTTTCTATCTCACTTTGAGTCTCGATTTCACGAGCGATCTATTGATGATAATTGGGTGCTCTTTAAAAGTAAAATGATTCAATTAGCAGACAAACACATACCGAAAATTACCTTTCGTGAGAATCGGCAGAATCCGTGGTTCACTAATCACTTAAAGCGTTTAGAAAATAAAAAGAAAAGACTTTTCCGAGCTGCTAAACAGAGTACGAATGCTAACGCTTGGGAAAAATATTATTCTGCCGAAAAAATGTACCTATCTGCTGTTCGTGGTGCCAAGCATGATTTTTTTAACAACGACTTACCCAAAATTCTTAGAGAAAACCCGAAGAAATTTTGGCAGGTAATAAACCCAAGTAATGTTCGCGCCATAACACTTGCTGATGATTCGGGGAACATTATGTCTGATACTGACTGCGCCGCAACTTTCAACAATGCCTTCGTCTCAGTTTTTACTAAGGATACTAGTGCTCCTCTGCCATTACTGTTTAGCAACATAGTATCTAGAATGCCGGCCATTACGTTCAGCGTAGATGGTATTTCAAATGTGATTGATAACCTAAAACTTTCGTCCTGTGCCGGTATCGATGGTATTAACTCAAAACTGTTAAAAAACACTAAGGATATATCCTCGGCATTTTTGTGTCTGTTGTTTGCTCAGTCACTTTCAGTAGGTTGCATTCCTCACGACTGGAAAGTGGGGAAAGTCATTCCCATCTACAAAGCAGGTAACCGGCTTCACCCGCTAAATTATCGCCCCATCTCCCTCACGAGTTTGCCTAGTAAAATCATGGAGCACGTCATTTACTCACTCATTATGGACCATTTAGATGCCAATCAATTCTTTCATCCTGCACAGCATGGATTTCGTAAGGCCCTTTCTTGCGAAACACAGCTAGCTCTTTTCATTCACGACCTTCATACAAATCTTGATTGTAACAAACAAACTGACGCTATCTTTCTCGACTATCAAAAAGCTTTTGACAAGGTTTCTCACCGACACTTGTTACATAAACTTTCCTTCTTAAACTTAAACTCCGACGTACTAAAATGGCTTGAAGCATTCTTAGTCAACCGCTCGCAATTCGTCAGCGTGAGTGATCACTCCTCCGTCCCACTTCCGGTTACTTCAGGTGTCCCCCAGGGGTCCGTTCTTGGCCCACTTCTTTTTTTGATATATATCAATGACTTACCCCTCCATGTAACTTGTAAAATCCGTATGTTCGCAGATGACTGCGTGATTTATCATACCATTAACAATATTACAGACGCAGATACATTGCAGCAAAACCTTAACCATGTACAGACTTGGTGTACCCAGTGGCTAATGACACTTAATCCAAAAAAATGTAAACATATGTCATTTACCCGTAGTCGCAGCCCCATTCCTTCTTCTTACACAATAGCCAATAGCCTCATTGAAACAGTCCCATCATTCAAGTACTTAGGAGTCTTAATTTCATCTGATCTTAACTGGGGCACACATATCAACAGCATTCTATCATCGGCGAACCAATCACTAGGCTTTTTGAGGCGCCACTTACGTCATGCCCCACGCGATGTGAGATTACTAGCGTACATATCACTAATCAGGCCTAAAGTTGAATATGCTTCACCAATCTGGGACCCATATCAAAAATACCTCATCAACGCACTTGAGTCATTTCAAAATCGCGCAGCAAGATACATTCATTCATCCTACTCGTATGACGTAAGCATATCAGCCTTAAAAGAAAAATCTAAATTACAATCACTCCTACACCGTCGTACGATAGCCAGCCTTGGTCTTTTTCATAAGTTTTTCTACAGTTCACTTAACCGCATGCCGTACATCACCCCACCAGCAAGAATATCGCAACGCACTGGTCACCCGCTACAGGTTTTAAAACCGCGTTCACGCACAACTACTTTCTCTGCATCATTTTTTTCTCGAACAGCGTCAGAGTGGAATGCCCTTCCGCACCATGTTGTATCTACAAATAACAACCATATGTTCATTGCTGCTGTGTCTTCTGTTTTACCAAATTAGTTGCCATTCATTGTACTTAACGCGAGTATTTATTTATACAACGGTTCATTGTTTTTATGTTGTATTTATGTGTACAGTGTTATTCTTGTGCAATATTTTTCAACAGTTATTACGTTATAATTAGCACATTATGTTGTTTCTCCTAATGTTGCCAAATTATTTCCTAGCGCGTGTTTTTGTTTTCGTTTTCGTTTGCACAGTGTATCACCATTTTGCTTTTTTCCTCCTCTTTTTACAAAGTTCATTGGTTTTTATTTGGAATTACCCATCACATGATGTACCCCACCCCTTATGTAACACCCCTAACGGGGCCTTTAAGGAAAATAAACTGAACTGAACTGAACTCGCTTATTAGAGTGCGTAAAGGTCTGGTAAGGTAATATGGTTATGTATATCGTGTAAGCACACCTACAAGCATTTGATACTGTGCTAGCACCACGGAATGAGCCGTCCTCTGAGGACGTGCATGACGTACGCACACATGCGAACACAGTGTGTATAGTAGACGACGCAAGGAGCCGTCCACACCACGGGGTTTCGTCCGCTCGCTGCTAGGTGCCGACTCTGCTCGATCTCGCGGCCAATAGGGGAATAGCTCTACCCACTACTGGGAATCCGCCACGATGCGTGCGGCCGTACAATTTGTGAAAAAATAAAATAAATGTAATATGCAAAAAAAAAATAATTTATAGCAAAACAAAAATGTCTGTGGTAATTTTGATTTGGGAAGGGCCAACTACGCCATCATTTTCTTTTGCGAATCAGCGAAGGGCCCACTGCGCGTCCGTAAGGCAACACGCGAACCTACGCAGTTGCTCACTTTTTTGATGCCTTTGCTGCTCATGATGACGATTAAACACGTCTGAGCGTTTGTAATGGGTGGGCCTTTAAAACACCCACTCGTTGCATAATGCACATGTTTTGACGCCTGGCACGATTCTACGCGTCTGCCACGCAATATTACATGCGTTATGGACACTCCTTACGCTACATGACACTCGTACAGTGCTTTTTTTCCTTTGTTAGATACAATAATAATGAGAGCTAACAGACAATAATGCCAAGGAAAGCATAGCAGATGTTATTTGTAATAATTGGAATATAAATGAGTTGAAAGCAAAGTGGACGAAAAGAGAACTTGCCGCCGGCAGGGACCGAACCTGCGACCTTTAAATAACGCGTCCGATGCTCTACCACTGAGCTACGGCGGCGGTCATCCCTCCGTCCACTTTATAGGGTATATATGTGCATTTAAACTTAAGAGCTTTAGTCAGCGCCGATCGCAACCATGGCGGCGAGTGTGGAGCACTCTTTTTCTGCCTTTTTGGCGTCACGTAGCATGTGATCTTTTTACGAGCTGGCAGCAGGGGCGTAGGCAGAAATTTTCTTCGGGGGGGGGGGGGGCACCTCCTTGATCTGTAGTGGGGACGAGCAGGCAGATGTGATCGAGTGTCATTTTCTGCTCTGTATGCTATGGCAAAAAAAAATTTTTCGGGAGCGGCACGGGCCCGGTGTGCCCTAACGTGGCTACGCCCCTGGCTGGCAGTTGACCAATCATCCCTTGCGTACTACCTGAAGGCATCAAGTCTGCCAGAACGAGACCCTTGCTATGAATGAAGGAAAGAAGATGTTTTTAAGGGCTCGTTTTTCTTTGTTAGATACCAAAATAATGAGAACTAACAGACAATAATGCCACGGAAAGTACAGGAGATGCTATTTGTAATAATTGGAATATAAATGGGGAGAAAGTAAAGTGGACGAAAAGATAACTTGCCGCCGGCAGGGACCGAACCTGCGACCTTCGAATAACGCGTCCGATGCTCTACCACTGAGCTACGACGGCGGTCATCCGACGGCGGTCATTCGGAGGTCGCAGGTTCGGTCCCTGCCGGCGGCAAGTTATCTTTTCGTCCACTTTACTTTCTTCACATTTGTATTCCAATTATTACAAATAACACCTCCTATACTTTCCTTGGCATTATTGTCTGTTCTCATTATTACTGCATATAACAAAGAAAAACGAGCCGTTAAAAGCCATCTTGTTTTCTTTTTTCCCCTAATCATTTTCAAGAAATGGCGTGGATATGTGGTAGAACACCTTCTTGCCACGCAGAAGACTTGTGTTTGATGCTCACTCGAATCGATGATTTTTATTATTTATGGTATTTGCATTTTTCTCGATTTTTTTTTTTGCACGCGAGCAACGACCCCGACACTAACACCGGCACCGACAACGGAATATCTGCGAAACCAGTTGTTTAACACTCTGGCGTTAATAATCCCCATGTGTGTGTATATAATATCACAGTGCACGATTATGCTAGGACCTCTAAAATAAGGTTTGGGTGATGCATGAGGCGCGCCAAAATTAGGAAGTCGTGGACACGCTCTAGAATTGCTAAGCACAGAGAGGCTTCCTTTACGCGTACAGGTGGCGTTCGTTATCAGTCACTTAATACCTTATACAAGGCGTTTTTACATGGGTAATCAATAATAGCGCCTATTATTAAGATAGAGGTGTTATTATTTTAACTTAACGCATCAATGAGTGTCATATTTTGTAGTGTCGTCCTCTGCGCGCTTCTATGATCATTGTATGTATGTATGTATGTATGTATGTATGTATGTATGTATGTATGTATGTATGTATGTACGTATGTATATATGTATGTATGTATGTATGTATGTATGTATGTATGTACGTACGTATGCATGTATGCATGTATGTATGTATGTATGTATGTATGTATGTATGTATGTATGTATGTATGTATGTATGTATGCACAATCATGAGCAATATGAACTCGAACACGCGAGCGCGTGGCAAATAGCCTTAAAACCGAGAGAGCCGGAGGGGAAAGGAAGGGCGCTCTTCCGCTGACCGTTGGCACTCCCGCTTCGCTACCGTTGCAGCGAAACGGTAGCTAACTACGTGCCATCGGCCGCTCGCAATGATAACGGAAATAAAATTCCACAAAAAATAAAATTAATAAGAGTGGCATATCAAAATGCTCAGCCAACACCACCGAGCTATAATACAGGCATGGTCTGTGCATCATGGCATGCTACGTCACAACAAATATCTCAGCAGCTACATGGCCTGATGGGTCATTGGGAGTGACTGTGCGCGTTGATATGAATTCATACCACCGCTAGTAGGCACTGACACGCAATATCAGCCACGATATCGAGGCGGGAGTGTCAACAGCTAGCGGAAGCGCGGTGCCCTTTCGACATTGTTTCCGACAGCGGCCGCTGCGAATCAGCCGATGTAGGGTTCGAGGCTACTCGCCACGCACTCGCGTGTTCGAGCTCATATTGCTCACGATAGTATGTATGCTATAAATTGCGCTAGTTGGCATATAAAAAATAAGCTGGTGTCTTTCGCAAGCAGAAAGCACTCCACTGGAGATGTGGGGCTTAAAGGTGCTCGCATGTGATATGCATCATATGAGCACCGACATTTTGCACACTGTGTTACCCTTTCCCCTACACAGTGAGCGCGATACAGGCTATAATTATTTTTTGATAAAATCCCCCAGTGGAACATATATCGGACATTCTGATCTAAACTACTCATTTCAATAGCAATGATCATGCATTAGCGAACTTCACGTGCTGCAGATGTTAACCTGCTGGTATAGTAATCGCGTACATTCTTCTCTCGTAATTTGTCTAGTCAAAAGCTATTCTACGAAGAGACAAAATAGCTCAGAAGAGTCGCTTTTTTGTTCTGCTTCTGTGATACAAGACCAGCTAGACGACCATTTATTTCTTCTATGATTAGCGCTATTCATGCAAGGACGCACTCTGCACTTCTCCGTTCATTGATCTGAATTACACAAATGTTTCTTGACGATTATACACACGTAAATTACGCAAATCACATTTTAAGTATATCCAATTTTTCTCACCAGGCTAATCTGTTTCCTTGCACCTGTGGTTCCGAAAAGCGCAATTACATCTTTTCAACGTTACAATTAAAAGCTCGAAGTCAGCAACTACATATGTTACTTGTATTCTACCTACCATTTGCTGAAATCGGGCGAAGTGCGACCACAGTTTCAATAGTGTTGCACGAAACTACAGGTTCTTCAGCAGCAGCGAAACCTGGCCGCGTCACATCGAAACTCCTCACCGTTCCCTCGTACAGTGCAAGTGGCTTTCAACCTAATAGACGCTCTTAGCGCGAAGATAAGCGCCGGAAGGAGTCGTCCCCAACACATGTTCCCAGCTGAATTATAGAAGTGTAGTTGGATAGGAATTGACAGAGACATAGAGGGGGGCAGCGCCCGACAATGAAGTGGTATCGTGTCCACGGTCAGTGGCTAACATGTAAGAGTGCGGTTGCCGCCGGCCCTCTGGATTCTGTGAAAGATGACGGCCTTTGAACACGACCGTTCCTTCCGCGTTATTTATTTACGGCAACTTGTTGAACGAGAGAAAGCTTCTTTGTAAAAGGACGGAAAGGAAAGGGCGACTGTTTCGGCGGCGTGCGCGTGGAGGACCACGGCTTAAGAAATCAAAAAGATTCCTTGACGATCGATGCTATTTACCGCACTCTGATCACTGAAAGTGCGAGGCCTCCGAAAATTATTGAATTACACCGACGACCATTGAGGGAGTCCCTTACTACTTAATAAATCATTGTCGACGTGTTGTGTTGTTGAGGACCTGCTGGAATTATTATATAAGTAATGCACTGAGAAGCGGTCGGCTCCCGCCTTTTATCTCCTTCTTCAATGTTTACGTATTCTCCACACATACTACACATCCGTGTGTGAAGTGCGCGCGCGCGGTGTGTGTGTGTGTGTGTGTGTGTGTGTGTGTGTGTGTGTGTGTGTGTGTGTGTGTGTGTGTGTGTGTGTGTGTGTGTGTGTGTGTGTGTGTGTGTGTGTGTGTGTGTGTGTGTGTGTGTGTGTGTGTGTGTGCGTTCGTGCGTGCTTGCGTGCGGAAGCAACTCTAGAGGACATGAAAAGAACAGTTCAGTTGGTTGTCTTTAGAGCGACATGAAACAATATTTTAAACAGCGACGCTGTTTAGCGAATCGTTCCTTGTGAGTCGATCGCAGAAAAGTATCGTCTTAACGGGTATGTGCCACGGAGCGGCTACCTGAGGACGAGTACTGAGAGAGAGAGATAACCAAAGAAAGAGCGAAACAAACAGAGAGACAGAAAGAAAGATATAATGAAAGAAAAATAAATCATGCCAAAAAAAATTCTTCACGAGGCAACCCGGCGTACCCCCGATCCGAAGGCGAGCGTCCCAACCACTGGGCTATTCAGGCACACTAGGAGAGCATAGCCAACGTTTATAGATACTTGTTCAGTTTCGTAACTTCTCCGCCGAAGGCGGCCGCTGCTTTTACCCAGGCAGTGAGAGGGCGCCACAGTCGTGAATAGCGCGGTCGCGCGGCCGGGCACACGTGTTCTTTCCTGTAGTGCTTGGCCGCGTGCGGGGCTGTCATGGAATGTTTTTCCTGGGTGTGTTTGCTGTGCATGCGCGAGGTTACTCTCGACAACTTCGGTGAATTCAGACAACCGAGCATTCCTTGCCAGAGGAAGTCAAGCAGTTTGCATGTTTTGCGATGCCAACTTGTTTAGTGCCCGGCTGTACCAGCAGGTACAAAAGCATAACCCAGAAAAGCGGCACTTTTTTGCGCCGTCGCCCAATCCGTAGCCTCTTGAAAGTTGGATGCGAGCTATTTCTCGCGCCGATAAACCGCTGAGCGAAACATGCGAGACCATATACCACAGTGACCAAGTTTAGCCACTCTTGCATAGTGTATTTGAAAGCCTCTGTGCAAAAAAATCGTCGTGAGTCTTCTGTCCAGAGTAATACGTTCTGGCGCGCTAGTTGGTTCAATGCTGTTAGACGTTCCTAAACTGCACGAAATGACCAGCACACAAGCAAGAAAAGAGAACAACACGAACGCAGAACAACAATAACTGCGTTCGTGTTGTTCGCTGTGTTTCCTTGCTTGTGTCCGGGTCATTTCGCGCAGTTTAAGAACGTCTAACACCTTGTCCAGAAAAATGCGATGAAAGACAAAGTTTGCCGATAGCTTATGTCCATGCCGTTCCGTGACCTCTCAGGCACGTGCTTCTGACGACCATGGGTAATTGTGCACCATCACCAGAAGCAAAAGCCTTTTGTTACTGGCAGGCTACGTGGCTTTCAAATTGAAGAAAACAAGGCGCTGTGAGGTCTGCAAGTAAGATGCCCTTGGTATGCGGGATTCCCTGCTGCACGAGTCTATGCTGGTCACTGTGCGCCAAGGGCGTAGCCAGAATTTTTTTCCAGGGGGGGGGGGTTAAGTGGGGGTCGGGCAGGCAAATGTGATCGAGTGTCATTTTGAGAGCTCTGCATGCTATGGCAAAAAAGAAAAAGAAAAATTCGGGTGGGGGGGGTACGGGCCCGGTGTGCCCCCCCCCCCCCTGGCTACGCCGCTGCTGTGCGCGAATGTGTCAGTGGTAGCCTTTCAGAGAAACTGCTTGCATGTAAGCACTTACGGTAGAGCGTGCTATAAAGCATGCTAGCAAGGGCACATTTTTTGGTGAACTGTTTTGGGGTGTGCTGAATGCTCTTTTAACAAGAGGCACAAACACTGTTGGCTTCACTTTTATTTACTCCCATGCACTTCTTTGCACAAGCCAAATGCTTGGAAAACAGTAATACCATTTGGGCACAGAGACAGAGCAAGAAAGCAAGTTTTAAAAATTAGTTGGCAGCAAACGTGCCAACAGAAGCGTAGCCAGGAAGGGGGTGTGGGGGGGGGTCAAGTTTCCTCCTCCGATATTTTTCGATTTTGCATGTGTATATCCACGCACTCATACAAACACACGCACGAACATACAAACAATATGATTACCCCCCCCCCCCCCATCCCCGAATGTAATGCCTGGTTATTCTACTGACTGCCAACAATGCTGTACAGTATGTACGCGTGTAAAAAGTTTCCCCGTTAATTTTGCATACCAAGAATCTCGGTTTGCTTTCACAAAGTAATATTTTTTGCGATGCCCCCATGTTCGAATTAATTGACCGAAATGCGTGTTGCTTGGCGTTTTGAAACAATACAAATGCGCATTATTATTTCGTACAATGCAAGACTTTCGAAAACGTCACATAACGCGAAGTTGCAAAATTATTACGCGCGGAATATGCAGTGCTCTTGGCTAGACCAAATATTTTCGAGTTAATGAACGCACTAGAATTACTGAAATATGTGTCCGTCAGTTTTAGCTAAATCCGTGACACGCTTGCCAAGCGCGAAAAATTCTCGGCGAATAATTCGAGTATATTGATACAGCAATGTTTTATTCGCACTACAAAATGTTGTACCCGTAAATTTCTCCGCGTTTGAGAGATGTTGTGTAACCCCCAGTTTTCTATGTTTGAAATTCGTATTTTTGGAGCATGCTCAATAGCCAAACTAGTGTGGTCTTAATGAAACGGACATGGAAAGGCGCAGGGCGAAGCGAGCGCTTTGTCATTGCACAAAACTGACGCCTGCGAAGCGTGTCTGTACAGGTCTTTTCAAGTTCGTGAGCAATATGACGCGCACAAATTAAAGTACATGTCCAATTAACGTCAAGTAACTGGAGTAAAGACCAAGTACAGTGTTCGCGCAATTCTCATTTGGCCGTATGCAAATACTCATGCAAAAGCCTTCGCGCTAGCGGACGACCCTCGCTCTCCTAGCGCGAAGCGCGACTGCAGCGCTGTGGTGGCGGGTGCGGCGACAGGCCGCCTGCTCCCTACGCGCGCCGCGAGGAGATACGGAACTGAAAAAGTATCTATAAACGTTCAGTATAGCATAGCATTTTTTGCCTATGCACAGTTTTGTCTTCATAGCTTTGAGGCTTCTTCCGTTCTTTAGAGCATGCTCAATTCTCTCCATATTATACTTTCTTATGTCGGCTACTTTACGCCTATTGATTAACTTCGAAAGCTCCGCCAGCTCTATTTTGTCTGTTGCATTTGAGGCTTTCATAGCTTGACGTTTCTTAATGAGGTTTTTCGTTCAGATGTATGCATTAAGATGTATGCATCAGATGTATGCATTAAGGGATAAGGAAGGCAAGGTCACAAACAATATGGATAGAATAGTTGAGGTAGCGGAAGAGTTCTACAGAGATCTGTACAGCAGCCGAGCCATTCAGGATGATAACGTAAGAAGGAGTAATAGCGCAGAGGAATCTGACATCCCGCCAGTATTGACAGGAGAAGTAAAGAAAGCCCTAAAGGGAATGCAAAGAGGCAAAGCAGCTGGTGAGGATCAGGTAACATCAGACCTGTTGAAAGACGGTGGAGAGATTATGTTAGAGAAACTGGCCACCCTGTATACGAAGTGCCTCTCGACGGGGAGGATACCAGAATCTTGGAAGAATGCCAACATCATCTTGATCCATAAGAAAGGGGACGTCAAAGACCTGAAAAATTACAGGCCCATAAGCTTACTGTCGGTTGTCTACAAGCTATTTACAAAAGTAATTGCTAACAGAATTAATACGACATTGGAGTTCAATCAACCAAGGGACCAGGCAGGATTTCGTACAGGATTCTCAACAATAGACCATATTCATACTATCAATCAGGTGATAGAGAAATGCGCGGAATACAACCAACCCCTATACATAGCCTTCATAGATTACGAGAAGGCATTTGATTCGGTGGAGACATCAGCAGTCATGCAGGCACTGCGGAATCAAGGCATCGACGAAGCCTATATAAACATAATGGAAGAAATCTACAGCGGATCCACAGCCACTATAGTCCTCCATAAAGAAAGCGACAGAATCCCAATAAAGAAGGGCGTACGGCAGGGAGACACGATCTCTCCAATGTTATTCACCGCGTGTTTACAGGAGGTTTTCAGGGCCCTAGATTGGGAAGAGCTAGGGATAAGAGTTAATGGAGAGTATCTCAGTAACCTACGATTCGCTGATGACATTGCATTGATGAGTAACGCGGGAGACGAATTGCAGCTCATGATTACTGAACTGGATACGGAAAGTAGAAGAGTAGGTCTGAAAATTAATATGCATAAAACTAAAGTAATGTGGAACAATCTTGGTAGAGAACAGCGCTTTGCGATAGGTGGCGAGACACTGGAAGTTGTAAAGGAGTACGTCTACTTAGGACAGGTAGTAACCGCGGAGCCGAACCATGAGAGTGAAATAACTAGAAGAATAAGGATGGGTTGGAGCTCATTCGGCAAGCATTATCAAATCATGAATGGTAATCTACCACTATCCCTCAAGAGGAAGGTATATAACAGCTGCATCTTACCGGTACTTACCTACGGAGCAGAAACCTGGAGACTTACAAAGAGGGTTCAACTTAAATTGAGGACGACGCAGCGAGCGATGGAAAGGAAAATGATAGGTGTAACCTTAAGAGACAGGAAGAGAGCAGAGTGGGTCAGGGAACAAACGGGGGTTAATGACATCATAGTTGAAATCAAGAAGAAGAAATGGAAATGGGCCGGGCACGTAGCACGTCGGCAGGATAACCGGTGGTCATTAAGGGTAACTGACTGGATTCCAAGAGATGGCAAACGCGTGAGGGGGAGACAGAAAATTAGGTGGGTAGATGAGATTAAGAAGTTTGCAGGTATTACGTGGCAGCAGAAAGCACAGGACCGGGTTGATTGGCGGAACATGGGAGAGGCCTTTGCCCTGCAGTGGGCGTAGACAGGCTGATGATGATGATGATGATAGCATAGCATTGTATGGTATAGTGCAATAAGAGGGTGGAAAAGGGTAGTGAGCATGAGGAGGAGTGATGATGGGGAGGAGGAGGGAAAAGGAGAAGGGGAGAGAGTAAAGCCTACCGCAGAAAGATTGAGAAAGAGAGAAGTCGAAAAATACAGAAAGAAAAAATTGGGACAGGAGAACATCAACGAAAGAGCGAGAAGCAAGTAGAGATAAAAAGATAGAAAAAAAAATCGAGGGAAAGAGGAAGCAAGCATCGCGCTGTCTAGCGACCAGATACCCCACCACATGGCCAAGCCGCGCATGCGCAGCAGCTAAGCCACGCCCGCCGACGGAGACACCACGCGCAACCTGCGCTCTGTAGTGAATAGCCTGGCAGCGTACTCCCGAGGAGGAAGCCGCGCATCTCGAATCTAGACGTGTCGGTCGGCGGGGAGTACGAGTGGCGACGGGTCGGTGCTTCGCTGTGCCAAGCGTTGCGCGACTTAGTGAAAATTTCCGCTAAGTCTTTTTTCGCTACATCCCTTAAAAGGATGACACCAGCGTTAGTCTGCAGTGGACGAAAACACCTGTCGGGAAGAATAGAGCAGTCGTTGCTACGCTATACAGACGCACAATGTGTTGAATTCATCACCATCTGTATAATAATATGCTTCAGAACCCTTAGTGCCACTTCAGGGTACGTGGTGCTAAACGGGAAAGCAGAGTGCACTTGTAGCAAAGAAATGACGACGGTCTGCGAGCGCGTTTTTGGGAGATGTATATAGAAAAGAAAAAAAAAAATCAGAAGTATGATTGTTTTGCGTTGAATGATAACTAAAACAACATGTAAGTTAGTATTATTCTCGCCGAAAAACACAAATATATTTTATACCAGAGTTGCAAGCAGGCCTGCAGCCACGAATTTTTTTCAATGGAGGGGGCACTTGCGACTTGCACTATTTGAGAAAAATCTAATTTCAATATTTATTTTCGGTGAAAAACTCCGTCCATCATTATTTCGGGAAGGACAGAGGGCGGGCCCTTAGCCCCCCTTTCCCCTGCACCTGGCTACGGGCCTGTTTGCAAGTGAATACTGGCCGAGACGCAGTCCTCTGCATGTGTTGATTAGATTTGTTAAAGCGCACTTTAAGCTAAGTGTACTCCCCGTAAGCACACTTAGCATGACCGCTTGTCACGGGTGTAAGAATATTGCGTCTGATATTGTTTTACTGTTTCGATAGTTTCAGTGTCATCACATCTAAGTTATATTGTTACGCGTACTTGTTTTTTTTTCATTGTGTCCGGGTACCTCTGTCTAACAAGTGCTATCCCTCGGCGCATACCACGCCAGATTGTATGGGAACGTTCACCATTCTTTTGGAATGTTCCGATAAAATTGCGCGCACGACGCGAGTAGTTGAGTTCATTCTTGACGTAACGCGAGTACCAGTGATGGTGCTGGAATGTTCCATCACGCATGCATAAAGGCCGACGTGTTTCACCGACGATCCAATTATCGGCGTCCAACGACCATGCCCGCTGCTATTGTTGCACTCCGAGCGTTAGCTTGCTCGTACATTAAGTGTTACCAGAGAGAGAGAGACTCTTTATTGGAAAAACAGAGATTTTTGCCGGCGTCAGTATATAACCGCTGGCATGCTACTCTGTGTAGGGATGGGGAAGGGGATTGACAGACAACTTTCCTAGGCACAGGCTCGCCCAGTAAAGAGTTCAGTCTTCATTTCGGAACAGCGCGAAAGACGAAAGGCACAGAAGCATACTTAACAACACGAGCGCTGACTGACAAATGAGTGCTTTATTCAAGCAAAACAGAAAAAGAAAGAGAAGAAAATTAACGAAACATGCGCGCGGAACATATGCACATGACAAAAGACTACAGGCTTGCATCGTCATCAGAAAATTTTCAAGTAAGTCAACTCGAGTTCAAGACTAGCAGTAGACGGTGTATTAACACACGCGTCGCTGTTTTTGCAGATGGAGAATGCTTCAGATATCTCCCTTATGCGAGAATCATTGTGCCCAAAAATGGTGGTCGTGGCGCTGAACTCTGGGGAGCACCCACAAGCAGCACAGTCGGCAGACAAGTGGGAGCTGTCCCCAGGTGTGAATACATCGTCTAACAGAGTTTGCACAGACAAGCAGCGCACGCAATTTGTTCCTTGCAAAGAAAAAGTCGTATAGTCCAATCCTTTGTCACGAGGTAAGTTTTATTTTGGCAAACGGGGCGCCAACATTCGCCTGCGTGAGCACGATAGCTCTTTAAAGGGTACGCGTCGAGCGGTGATTGAATTGCCGGGTGAGTATTTACAGCGTCTTTGCTATTGTTGTTGCCTCCGAGAGACATTCTTGGACGGCGTTCGGTGGGTTCCTCATAAGTCCAGAGAAGAGCTCCTGCTTGACTCCTCGCATGAGGAAACAAACTTTCTTCTCTTCAGGCATACCGGGGTCAACGTGGCGGAACAGCTGGGTCATTTCTTCCGCGGAAATGGTGACAGTTTTGTTCGGGAGTTGCACCCGTGTCTCCAGCCAGGCCGCGGCTCTTTCCTTTCGGACGACGCTCGCGAATGTCTCCAAGGAAGCACTGCGAAAGAGGTCCAAGGTTCGAAGTACCATGGCCTTGCTGCTTCTTCCAGGTAGAAGTACACGTAGTGCAGCTTTTCCTCGGAGTTCCAGTTGTAAAATGTTGCGACCCTTTCAAACGTTTCCAGACAGGATTCGGGGTCTTCACAAGGCGAACCACGGAATGTCAGCGGCTCCCTGGGCGGCTGCATCACTATCGCAGCAGAGGACGCTGCGGCGGGCATTGTGTCTGTCGTGTTCGTCGCCATGGATTTTGGCTTGTCCGGAAGCGGTCCGCATGTGGTGGTAGTCCTTTCAGTCTGCGGCTGGCTCGACTCTCGCTGATGGTGTGGGTGTCTTCCTCGCGACGTGGGTTGGGTTCACGGCTTGACTGGGGCTTTCGGAGCATGAACGAACAGCGCCTCCACCACATTTCACGGGGTCGCGATGTCGACGAACACAGCAGTCGGCGTGTTAAACTAAAATCTTTATTTGGCCGAACTTGTGGCCGGGAACAGAAAGTCAAACTACAGCAATACACACTGTACTCTTATAGCGGCGAACAAAGCGTCTGCCGTCGATAAAACTGATTTACGGTAATGTCCGTCGGCATTTATACATACATGGGACATCAAACATTCCGGCCTTACCGCTGGTGGCCGCGTTAGTTCCGGAATAGACGCATCTGCTCGCGTTTCCGCGCTCAAGCCTAACAGATGGTCCTAATATAATCTGGATCGTACCAAGACATCTTGGCGTGGTTTGCGCAAGGCTGTAGAAACACGTGTAAGGGGGCGGTAACATAATACAGAATGAAAAAAGCGCGTGTGGTAATAGCAACGGACATGCGCAGTGTCGGTTAGATCTCTTCACGCACGTACGTTCCTCTCTCCGCCGGTCTGCGAGGCCACGAGCCGGTGGGCGCACGCGCATACGAAGAGAAATGTCGACAGCGTGCTGTTGCTCGTCCTGAGAGGGCGCCGTCACGGCATGCTTTGTGTGGAAGTCGCTGCTATCGCTCGACAAGCCTGGTTTGACCATTTTGAACCACGGCGTTTTTTCTATCTAATTATTTGTCTTTATCGGCAAAAAGCATCAGCATTCAATTTATCTGTGGGACCAATTCTGTTAAACATCCACTAACTCGATACCTATTTGGCCGCTTTTAGGACTCTACGGAAAGATGTGTGTATGCGGAAGACATCCACAAACAATGATTAAACCAAAACCGAAAACAAAGCGCGGTATTCAGTGCTACTCTTAAATACAAGCACACCGCTATAAAAGCATGCACATGTAATTGCGGGAGATGATGGGATAAGCGGAATACTATGCTCAAAGTACTAGAAGTTAAAATCAGTCAAACTAAAAAAAACATATTGTATTCGGATGGACGAAAAAGATTAGGAAAGCAGGCCGGTCGGTTTCTGTTCATGGAAACGTCTCTCTCCAGGGACGCATTTGTATCCGAGCAGATGCAGTATTCAGCCGCCATGGATGAATGAGAGGCCAGGGACCCATCTGTCTTTTAAGAGGCAGTCAACGGCCGGTCCTGCGGCCTTAGCCGGACAGGCCACATCTAGCGGCAAACGTCGCGGTATCCATTAACCTTTCCCATGTGACTTCAAGCATTGGCAGGGCTGAATTTTATCCTTTGCTTAGTGCACGTTTACTCAGTCTTTTCAGTGCGTTCGGGTATACAAGAAAGCCTGTTTTTTGCAGCGTCTCTGCGGGTTGAGACTGTATCTTGCGTGTATTTCCTCGGGTAATAACGCGGGATGGAACTTCATGCACATCAGAACGCATGTATGTTTACTGAGTAATTCACGGATGCTCCCCAAAGTCGAAGATTGAGTTCGTAAATTCAAGCACGACACGCACTCAGGCAGACGTGCTTTGTAGATCGGATCAGCGCTTTCTTGCAGATTATGCTGGAGTGCGGAGTACTAAAATAAGTGGTTGGCTTGCCGTGCTTGTATACAATTTTTCTGGTAGGCATTGCGTGCTTTTATTGGCTTATGGTTTCGCCGCGGTTCATAGAAGATAAGTTGCTTCGTGTTCACTTATAATTAGGAAGAAAAATTCTAACCCAAACCTGTATAACCGAATGCAGCACAAAATGCAGGGTGCCCCAGCTATCTCTAGCCAGAGGTTAAAAATGTGCCGACGCACTCTATGTCGACGCGACCAAATACAGGTTGCTGACTATTGCCTAGAGGATGTCACACTTTTTTGTTCTTCTTAATTGCCTAAATAGGCATGTTTAGTTAACTAACTTTTGAAGCAACGAAGCTGGACCATAAATTCCAACGAGAAAGATATGCGAAACATCCGATTAGACAGTTTCTAACTTTCTATGTATTAACTATGAGTGTTTTTCTGCTTGCTACAGATGCCCGCGAAAGACAAAAAAAATTCACGCATATTCACGAAGTGAATGACGATGAGTGGGCGAAGCACTGGGGATCATTCGGGTAACCGTGAATCCCCGTACATTGCCCACTCGAGCATGCAAATCCGTGGCAAACACGTGTGCACAGTACATACAATGTTGTTGTCTTCTCTAAACAAATAGCACGAAAAAACTTCGGGACTAGTAGAAGAAAGCAACAGGACAAGCGCATACTAACTAATGAACCTTTAATAAAAAACGAATGTATATATATCTATAAAGCAAACCACACGTTCACCACGCACAAAACCCAAACCTCAGATGTACGCATCCAGATACCTTATATAAACTTTGCTCAAAGAAAGAGAAGGTTTAGCCACACAATTATAACCGCCTTTCCCAATAAGAAAGCTTCCATAAGCTCACGTGCCGTCTGGTTACGATGGCGTGCAAGCACTTTTGCATCAGTCAAGACCGGCATACAACCACAGTCACGGCAGTGCAAGGACAGGTTAGACGACGGCTGCCCTTTCAAAGATAACCGGTGGTCCTGCAAGCGAGTATTCAGACAGCGGCCTTTATTGGGAAAGGCGGTGATAACTGTGTGGCTAAACGTTCTCTTGCTTTGAACAAAGTTGAGATAGGGCATCTGGATGCGTACATCTGAGGTTTGGGTTTTGTGCGTGGTGAACGTGTGGTTTGCTTGATGTAGATACATTTGTTTTTTAATAAAGGTTCAGTTGTTAGTATGCGCCTGTCCTGTTGCTTTCTTGTACTAGTCCCACATTTTTTCGCGCTATTTCTTTTCACAATGAATGGCCAACTCGCCCAACAGTCTATTTTTCTGAGTTGTTTTATTGATATCATCAGGCGTATATGGTGTTGAGGTGCGGACTTCGTTTCCCCTTCATTAGGACCGCCTTGTGATCGGTTAAAGGAAGAGCCAGGGGTGTTTGAAGGGGATGTAATCTGAAGTTAGCGAACACGAGGTCTATACTCATCCACCTGTTTGCGTTGCCGTTTTGCTGCAGCTTCTCGAGCTCTCAGCTCCCGATCCGCATCGCAAGTCTGTTGTCGGCGTTGCCGTTTTGCTGCAGCTCCCCGCACCTTTACGTCGGGGTCGGCTTGTTGTCTGCGTTGCCGTGCTGCAGCCGCCTTGAGGGCCCTCGACTCCGCTTGCATTGCTGTTTAGCCGCCACTCTCGCCTTTTAATTCATATCAGAAGCGACCGTTTTCATCCATGGCTGATGAGAGAAACAGAGCGCTCGCCGGAAACGCGGGCTTGTGTAGCCCTTGGGCATCTCAGCGCCCCTAGCGGTCTACATGCATTCAAGCCAGAGCACGCGCCGGGAGCGAGCGCTGCTGCCGCAGCGCCCCTGGTGGATCTTCGTTTAAACCAGAGCAACGCTAGACACGGAGGGTACAAGGCTCGGCCCTAATGTGCTTCGTCCCTTAAAAACCACGCGACGTGCCCGCATATCAAACACGTGGACACGGTCATTTGGCTTATTGAGCATCGTCAGCTGCATAGAGACTGCGGCTGCCGCGGTGTGCGGCGATGTGCCCACGCCGCACTCTATACCAGCGCGCTCGTGATCGCACTGAACGGGAGCTACGCCTTGAATGAAAACAAGGAAAAAGTGCTCAAGGTGCTCGTTGACGTACGGACGTAGCTTATTGTCCCCTTGTAATCCCCCCTCCACCCCCGGTGTAGCTTTGAGCGCACTCGCTGGTACCAAAAGGGAGACAAAGCGCTTAAAGCGTGTGCAAATCCCTGAAACCCCGCTCGTACTCAAAAGGATTCTACAAAAATTCAGCGGCAGTCTACTCGAAAAACAATAAAATCCCATAGGAGTGTCATTCGGCGATTACTCGGAAAAGCGTTGCAGGGTTGCTATAACTAGAGAACTATGCACTCTGTACAAGCTATTGAGAGTTGAAATATTGAAATGTATTGCTAACGGAAAAATTATTATAAGCAGACTGAACTACCTTTGAGGGTGTTTCCCATCCGCAATAGTAGCATTTGCCTCTAGTTTATAATTAAACATTATAGCGCATTTTTCATTCGATACGAAGAGATAGCAGTTTCAGATTCACGCAATTCCGACAGTATCCGTGGTCAACAGCAGAACCAAGTCGATAAATCTAACTTTGGACAAGGTGACACCGCCAGGATACGAAGCCATGTCACCGTGCGTTGAACGTGCTCGAGGACCACCTCACCGTTCCGCCTCGCTTCAGCGTCATAATTCACGTCTGAAAAATCTGAAGACAGAAGGTGTCATCGAGAGCGATTAGCACTTGCTTCCTAGATCATGACATTTGCGTCCGCAAGAAGCCCTGAACGTTTGCATGAAGGAAAAAGGAAGTGTGACACTAAGGAATTTTAGCCAATAATACAGACACCGGGGCAAGGGCACAATGACTGCATACATGGAAGAAAGTCGTGGCCGTCTGCGGTGCATTTACCTTTTCAGATTCTGACAGAGCAAAAAGACGACCCCAATACCACAACCATCTGTGGACGTCAACCGAAGTCTCCCGCTCGCCAACAGTAGCAGTTCCCATTAATTCTGCAGGAATACAAGGAGTGTTTCTCGTCGTCATCAAGGGTTTGACAAACGCCCCTTGCAAAGCACCATATCATAAAGAAAGAAAATGCTCGACCACTCTGCCAGAGTCTCTACCGGGTTTATAAACCGGAACCGAACAGCTACAAAAATGACACAATGCGTAAATAGAATGTTGCTCTATCTCTGTTACTACATGTAAAATTATGCCTAGATGGAAAACTACTGAATACAAGCCCCCCTTCGAGCTATACAATGTAAAATGGTTAAGAGCACAACTATAGCAATGGGAAAAATGAATCGGAGTCAAAATGAAACTTCAAGAACAGTACAAGGTGAGGGGCACAAAAGACAAAACGGAAGCGGACTAAAAATAATCAAGCAGAGTCCTAATGTCCCGGACGGCACATGCCAGCAGCGCTTAACGTCCCCGCGCTTCCTGTTCTATCTTATGGTACCAAAGTACTCGTCTCTATTTCTTGGCCCTTGGCGGTTCGTGTTATCTATGTAAGTTTTCGCCCCTATTCTTTCTCAAGGGATCTGTCGAAGGTCGCAGTACGACGAAATACTGTTAACAGATTAAGCTCAAAGGTGGTCACAAAAATCTAAAAAACCACTAACAAGATTGAAGCGTCCGTACGCGCTCCCAGTGCGTAGGACATGAAACAGGCGGGATCGGCCAAACTGGCAGGCGGGCTTAATTTAGGTAAGGTGAGAACGCAATCAGCGCCGCCACCATTTCTCAGCTCGAACAAAGCGGTCAATTGAGCGTAGGAGGTTCCCGGAAGTAAACGTGGACGTGAAAGAGTGACGGTGTAGGCGAACTGTGTTCTTTCTGAAGTGGGAGCGAAGTGGCGACAGTCAGACAAAAGTTTTCTTTTCATTTTTCTGGTACTCGCTGTAACGGTAACATTCCGAGTCCCTGGAAGTGTTTTATGCCAGCTATATACGCGCCCTCTGTCAAACTGTGCTGCCAAGTCTTTGCCACTATTACTGCTGCCGTTTCCTCGACATTCCAACAGTCTAAATTGTTACAGTTATTGGTGCTTTTTATTACTTTGTTTGACTTCTACCCTAAATACGGTCACCGATATGTCTGAACCTTTGTTTGGTTTAAGGAAAAATAGATTTCGCTTCTCTGAAGCAGTCGCGTATCATCAATATCGATATACAGTCGAGCCCCTCAATAAAGAAAGCCCTCAATAACGAAATTCTCGCGGCAACGCATTTGCCCAATATTCGATCCATTTGCCCCCTCTCGACAGTGAAGAGATTTAAAAAAGAAAGCATTCCCGCAATAACGAATGTTTGAGGTAGTGAGCCGTACCATCTTTTTTCAATCTGTGATCTAGTTTGAAACCAAGAAATTCTAAAATTGCAGCACCGCTCATCCGACAAGCCGGGTAGGTACGTTTCCGCCAACAATCATCGGTGCGACCATTGCTGTTTTCATTCGGTCGGGTGATGATAATAGCAATAAGACGTTGTTTTCGCTGAGAACAGTTTATTTGCTAACGCTTCTGTTGGCAACTGCGTCGGCACATGACGGTTTAATTGACGACATGCACGAAAGTGACGTCGTGCCGACAGACATTCTGTAGAATGCCTAATTGCTCGCTGGCATGAGCGTGGGCAGGGGGTGCAAAAGGGGCACTTGCCCCCCTCAAGCCACAGCAGCACTCGCCCCACTTATGCTACACCAGGGCTCCCCCTCCCCCAGCCGCGATAAAACGCGGGTTTCCACCCACCAAGACAAAATTCCGCCGTTGCCCATGCTTGCTGCCACGCGTCTCTCCGTGTACAACCCCAGATCTCCTGCGCTATCCTTACGTGCAGTGTTGTTTGGCCTTTCGGAATGATACCGCCTCCTATTAAAACGCGTATATTTTTGAAGCTTCAGCAGAATTGTAGCCTCGCAGCTTACTAAGCTGCGAAGCTCGAGCCGCCAAGCTCCTTCAAAGCAACATCAAACAGAGCAAGGTCAGCGACTTCTCATATGTTGGTTGTGAAAATTATTCGCTCAGCGTATTTTTCTAGTTTCGCGACAATCAAAATTCTCACGACAACTAACAAAAAAGACTTCTCCAGCGATTTCGGTATCGAAGGGTTCGACTGTATGTGTTTCGAATCTCGTGGAATCTGTCGAGCTTCTCATGTATACAGTGGTGCAAATCTTCCCTCCCAGATTTGTAAACAACGTCTTCCTCCTTTTGTACGTTATTTGTTTTTTTTGTTTTTAACTTGAAATATCATTGTTTCATCTATTTTGAAATAGACATTCGTTGTGTCAAGGACAAGCTGATAATGCGAACTTGCTGTAAGAAGAAACAAGGGAAGATTACTACTGCGCAGATTCTTATAATGGGCAAGGAAACAATGAGCATCGGATAATGCTCATTTTATGCTGCGATTCTAGCACGCTGAAATTTTGCTCGTGTCCACATATACGATCCAGAGCAAAAGCGGAAAGAAAATGTTAACATTACCTTTCACACGCTGCTACTCCCAACAATTTTTTAACACGAAAATGTTTTATGCCGGGGTCCACTAACACTTCAGTGACGTAAATGCATCATGGATATGAGGCTGAGAAAATGAACGCTGACGGACGAGAAAAAAATAGATTAGAAACAGTTCCACCACCGGGAATCGAATCTACATCTTGGTCCTCTACGATAAGCGCCCGGCGCTCGACCAACAAAGCTACAGAGGAAGACGCACGACACTCCATAAACGCGCCTTATATCTCTCGCATTCTCTCTCGCACGGTGCTCTCTTGCCGGGCTAGCGGGGCGGGGCGGTGCCGCCGTCTTTGATCGGTGAAGGGAAGTAGGTAATGTGCCAACACGCTAGCGCCGATCGAGAATGATTCGGCGATGACGCAGTTAAAGTATAGCCTCCGAGACTGCGCGCCGGCAGGTTGCCTGCCGGCGCGCAATCTTGGGCGCTATAGTTTAAGCACCTCGATACTAGCGAAAAACACTGGCCGCGCCAGCATCCGGTAGGCGCCCTAGACGCACTTGCGTTCTTTGCCTTTCACATCGTGTTAGCATGTGACGCCACGCATGAATACGCCAGGCCATCAAGTACTCGAAAAGTGTCCAGCAAGTGAATAACATGATTATTTACACTGTTAGGATATACTGACATTGGACTGAATAATTTAAACCCCACAAAATGGTTGATGCATTGTTGTTTATTTGTTCAAAGGTGTTTTTATATACCCTCTTTATATGTACATGCAAGTTCTTTTTTCTTACATTTACTGGAAGAGTTTTTACACACAGCAATAACATTTTTTGTTCGTAAACGGCCGCAGTCAGGGTACGTAATTATGATCAGTCTTACAAATAAAAACCACATACCAGGTGTCATTGTCTTCGACATTTATAGCATTGATGGACTGCTGGACTTTCAATAAAACTGGAGGGACGTAAAAGATCACCTAAAATCGCACGATATTTTTAGTTAAGAATACGAAGGCGAAGAAAGCAGAAAACACGACTAATAACACGAACATTTGGTTTATCTTTTTATTATGAAGGATTTTGCAAAATCCCAAAAATTATGAAGTAATTGCACAAGAAAATCGTTCAGTGACTATAGGCTTAGCCTTTTTGTTATATTGCCTGTCCTCTTTGTACTGCCAAATTTAATATGTTTTAATATGCTAGCACTATTGTTATTCTTCAGCTCCATCACCGAAAGAAGCTGCATTTCTTGCACGTGACAGACAACTCTTTTGGATGCCTGTTTATGACTCAATTTTTGTGTGCTACGATACATGGCAGGTGCATTCTCCATTCTCGAAACGCCACATGTTAAAACAGACGGTTTATTCTTGAACCACATTCGCGCACATGATGATGATAACAATAATCAAAAGTAACAACAAAAAGGACCACAGTCCTTTTTCGTGCTGAAGCTGTTTCCATGAATTTATTCCCTGATATGGAAAGTTCCCCACTAAACTCATTTAGAAACGCTGTTGCAAAAGATACTTTGACAAATAGAATTAGAATTCACATTAAAAAATAGCAAAAAACACCATATGAAAGAACGGTGTAAGTATTGGTCATATGCAAGCACGAAAAACAAAAGAATACGTGAACTCGTGGGCGAAAGTCAATCCATCTCTTCGCGCTTACCGAGCCGACCGTTTGGGTAAGAATTCTCATTCGTATTTCTTGCTGCAGCGGCAGTTTTGACGTCGGTGAGTAATGATATTTTGGCACGAGGTGGACGCAGTTCGCCGCGGTATATTCTTCCGCTCGAAATATATCTTGGCCATCCAACTAAAAACAAAGGATTGCAGCAAATGTAATACCTCAAAATGCATTGATAAGATGCCGGAACAGAGGCGGCGCCTTTACAGTTGAATTGAAACGTGTTTTTAACTTCCACAATGTATTCTGTCGGCAGAAGACGAAAGATACTTTTTCATTCGTGTTCTGTATCAGTTTACTTTGAATAAAAATTCGCCGGATCCCACTCATTCTGGGAGTCGGTGTCATGTGAAGCAGTAGGCGTGTAGTGGCTTATACCGAATTTTTTTATTGCATTCAGTCAAGTGTTGAGAGTTTGACCGGACTTATTTGTGTATTTTGAGTAGTTATGAGTATATCATGGACAGGTCCGTAGCGAGGAAATTTTTTCGGGCGGTGGGTAGGGGTGCACTTGCTGAAGGCTTCGCTCTCTGAGGAAATCACCTATTTTGAGGAAAGTACCTATAGGAGGAATGAACTATTTGGCGAGAGGGCCCTCCTAAGGGTCGTCTCCGCATCACGCTTACGTACTGTTTTGCTTCAGACACTATCCACAATGGTTGTCCTGCCCTCACCACACTTATTCTGGTGAAAATGCATTTCTTATTTTGTGTATTTAAATCTCGTGAAGGCTACTTTCGTTCCTGCAATCACGAAATACTTGCATCAAAATCACAGTGTTCGGAGCGTTCATAGGCGCACCTGCAAGATAACAGCGTTTACGCGGATGTAGAGCCATTCCGGCAGCCCACGTGATAGCTTCCGAAAGACTGCTTTTATCGCCGCGCGCTTGCACGTAAGGTGGTAGAGCCTCATGTGTGTATGGCCTCTCGCTACGTACACCCATATCCGTGCGAGGTGGCCGTTCGTTCCTTTTATTGCGATAGCAATTATATGGACAGTCTCGACGGATTTTTGCCTTCGCCGTTGCCGTCGTCGTCGCCGTCATGTCCTTCCGGTATGAAGTCGAAATTGATAAGATCCCACTTTGCATTGTTGCTCTACCGCGGGTAAAAGCGCGCGAGTGGGGGCGTCAAACGCGGCCGAAGCAGAGATCAAACGAGCCGGCCCGTTTCAGTCGCTCGGATAATGCATGCGATAACATCACCCCGCTCGGGAGGCCTGCCGTCCAAGCAGACAGGAAACGCCCCGCCCGTCTTTAACCACCATGAAAAACGACGCGAGGTGGGGAGCTCCGGGAGGGTGTTTGTCGCGCGAGCAGCCACTACTTTGAACTTTGGATCTAAGGGTGCGGTCGCGATCGCTGGTGCGCGCGCTATCTCGAAACCCATCACAGTGGGCGGCTCGTATACCCTTCTACGTGCTGCGCGCTCAACGCGAAGTCACTATGAGGCATCTCTCCCTGGAGCGGCCGTATTCTATTACACCAGCGTCTTGTAGTTACGCGAGACAGGAACAAAACACTCAGCTGCCAGCCTCACATCGTGTAACGCTACAATTTGTTGCTATCGCAGTCATTGCTTCGCCGTTGCGGTGAAACTGTGACTTTCTTCAGCCAGGAATAAGATAGGTATATGAGTAAACGCAGCGAAGTGGTTTCTCAGCCTTACGGCTGCCATATGACCCTCACATTACCGGGGCCGGGTGCGTATATCACACGATGCGTCTTTTTGTGCGAGAGATGATGCTCGAGCCGGCGTTAGCCTACCGAATACTACCGATCGAAGTGCATCGAAGCATTTACTTCTGGAGCGCGGGCTCGTATTCGCCGAAAACAAGCTGTGGCAAGCAGTATTTGCACTGCTATGTGTGCAAGCCACAACCTTTCTCTATATACGCGTATGTTGTGCTCTGTTTCTTTAACTCTCTGATTGCACATTCTTGTTTGTTCGTGGCACAGCCACGCAGCAAAGTTCTGCTCAAAATATTCAGCTTTAGGATATACCGGGTGTCCCAGCTTTCTTTAGCCAAGGGTTAAAAAAAAATATTAGAGGCACTCGAGAGAAATCAGTTGCAAATTGCTGCTAGCCACCTTGCGCACTACAGACATTTTTTTTGTTTTGTAATTAACTAATTTTTTAATTAGGACAATTCAACTAAATTGCTAAATATTGAGTTTAGGCAAGAACTGCGGCTTGCAAAGTGCGAGAGCGTCTTCAGAAACCCTCACGTGTACCATTTTTTCCAAGCTGCAAAGAAAGCCCGCGAAATACAAAAACAACCACGTGACTAGCGCACTCGCGCGCCGCGAGAATGCTGCCTTCAGCCGTGGTTTGAGCGAACGAAATCAGCTGCGGCCGCGACTCGCCGGCTTCGTTGCAGCGGTAGGCCGATAAGTTAAAGGTGGTTTCTTGGCCCGTTGCCAGCCAGTTGGCGCGCGTGACGGTGCAAGTTGTAGTGAGCGTGTAGAAAGACAGGCAGAGGCCAAAAAAGAAAAGAAAGAAGGTTGTGGTGCCAAGCACAAAAATCCGGCTATCAGTTGTGCCACGAATGTGGTTTACAGTCTGCCGTTGTCTTGCGGCTCTGCTTATGTAGGCCAGACGGGCCGATGTGTTAACGTGAGATTAAGGGAACATGCGGCCAACCTACGTTGTGATAGTTTTTCGCACATTTCTCAGCACTGTCAGAAGTGCGGCTGCGCGCCTCAGTTTAGCCTCACTAGCATTATTTCAAGGCATCATGATAAGACGACTCGGGAAGTAATCGAGGCATGGAACATTCAAAATAAAAAACAGTCTTGTATCAGCTGTCCCTCGATTGCGCTACAGGATAAAGAAATCTTGTACCTGAATGGTTAACGTGCTTTGGCTTTTGGTTGTTCTTTTTGTTTTTATGGCGTTGTGTGTAGCCACGTGTGTGTATATATCTGCTTCTGTGATATGGAATAAACTTTAGTTGTGAGTCGGCGCTTGTGTTCGTGTGATCTTTCGTCTTTTCGTCTTCCTTGTTGCGCCGTTCTGAAGCCATGCATTCTTAACACTCCTACGAATTTCTTGACACTCTTTTTCTAAGCCGACAGTTTTTGTTGTGTTATACGCTCTGTCTTACGCCGATCTTTGACACTGGGAGCTATATTTTCTCTTTGAGCTATTTGTTTTCGGCTTTCCATGACCAGTGGCTCCACGAAGTAAACAATACAACTGCGCAAACGACATCAGAGGGTGTGGGCAGCTCGTAAAAACAATTCGGCTCTTGCCAGCCGGGCTGGCCTGACAATAAAGTCGTCGAGGCGCCCACAGCTCACCTGAGCAGTGACCGTTTGTTGATAGAAAGAGCGGTAAATAAAAGCGAGTGTGGCACGTAGCAGTGCAAGAAAACAATCAAAGTGAGTAGTTTGTACAATCTAGGTGGCACCTAAATTACAACACGAACACTTCTCCGAAGCGGCCAAGAAAAGCTTTCGTGGACGTGGTGTGTAAAGAGATGCTATCAATCGTTCACCGTCCTACACGTGTGGTACTGTGCTGGGAGTTTGTGCGTAAAATGTTCATCCAGAAAGGTTATCTATAAAGGATACCACGTGACGTTGTGGCGCCTGCGCTACGTGGGGTACTTTGGCAGAGGTCCTAAAGTAAACTGAGCGGAGCGCATCTGTTTCCTCGCATAGTGAAGAAACAAATTGGTTTCACTAAAATATTGTACATACCGTAAAAACATTGTGACAAATTGTAAGTGACATGGACAAGGCAATCAATTTTTGGAACAGATATGTTTGGCTTAGTATTAAAAGCCCTCTTCAGCACAGGTTATTCATCAAAAATTGTGCGATAACATCTTTAAGTCACGCCCCTGTTATCACGAATTATCTCAACAATCATCACCAATTGTCAGTGGCAAAACCAACTTTAAAATGAACAGACATGTAACCTTTTGCAACTAGCAATTACATTGAGTCTCCTTACTGCTTAAGCGAATAAAGTGTTTTGATTATAGAAATTTTAGAAGATTGAGTGAGCCCTCTGTTCTTTTAGCAGCTGTAATGATGGCGGTATTACTGCAGTGCAACATTATTATTATTATTATTATTATTATTATTATTATTATTATTATTATTATTATTATTATTATTATTATTATTATTATTATTATTATTATTATTATTCGCTAGCTTAAGTTATGTCCAGTACAATATCACTTTTATTTCAAATTACTTATGTAAACTTGACGCACTTCAATTCGTTCAACATCGTTTAGTTATGGCAATCTATAACTAATGTAGCACAATAGAGGGACTTACAACGACTGCGCCGTAACACGACGGCAACAACACTACGCTGGAGAAGGCAGCGCCTAGTTATAGCGCTTAAAGAGGCAGTGATGGAAAACCGCATAATGAGTGGTTGCATGCGAACAGCGAGGATAGAAACAAGGAACATCTAACGTATACCTGTATCAATTTCTTTCTCAAAATTTGCTGGAAGCAAACTTCTCTTAGTCACAAATCTTTAGGAAGTCCTACTGTTGATTATTTTTATAGTCGAACCTCCCATAGGTCGTATTGCAGGCTTGAAAGCGTCATTCAAATAGTCCAAGAGAAGCTTGAAGTCCGGTCTCAAGCTGCATGCGCATCAGTCAATAAACGAATGCGAAAATACTGCCACATAATGGTATTTAACTTAGAAAAGCAACTTCATTCTGCAGTGGTTGTCTTAATTATATTGTTTTTACTGTAGTGTATCATTGCTTACGACCTTAAATACTTTCCTTTTGAAAGAAGAGGCCACAGCACCTAAATTCGTTTGTAGACTGTCGAATGTGGCTTATGTTCAAGGGAGGCATGGTCGCCATTGTAGAGGGATGCAGCTGTGGTGTACCACCAGCGTTCTTCGTCCTGCCGTGGAAATTCCGCGTAATCGACTTATCGAGGCAACTGCCTGGCTGAAGGATCAAGCGAACCAGTTCGACAGCAGAGGAATGCAGTTCGACAGAAGAGGAATGAATGAACAGCAGAGGAAGAGAAATTCTGCGCTAAAATTAGTTTGAAATGACACACTGGTGGGCTAGTTGGTAGTGCATAATTCGGAACAGTAGGGCAAAAATTCACACACATGACGACAGAGCAAGACGGGACACAGCGCTGTGTCCCGTCTTGCTCTGTCATCGTCTGTGTGAATTTTTGCGCTATTGTTCCGAGTGAAAATTAGTTGTATTTTGAGCGCGTCCATCTTCACTCAGTACGTTTTCATTACCGGAACGCTGTTTGCCCGCACGAAAGTTGTATAGACACGGACAGCACGACACGCCTGCTAATAATAAATGAAAAGACATTAGGAAGCTTGCGAAGTTGCAAGCAAATGTGAGAGAGGAGCTATAGAGAGCCGTCTGTAGAAAGCAACAGCGTGGAAAGTATGGCCTACATGGCAAATACATTGGCGACGGAAGAATGATTGACGGATGAAATTAGCGCGAAAACACGCACGAAGAGACGTGGAAGGCTATAGCACAAGCGCATGCTTCTTGTGGTGTAGCCTTCTTCGTATCGTCCTACGTGTTTTCGCGCTGCTTTCATTTGTCATGTATTACTAACTCGCACAACAATCTGTTCTTCGATTAGAAGATTACAAGAACTGCGCTACAGTTACTGCGAAATACGGAGTTAGGGGAGAGACACGGTAGGGAAGGCATCAAAATTGCCGCCCTCCCTATCCTCTCCGTAAACTGATATTTCCCTTTTTTGGATGTCTTCTTACCTTCAAGTTTTGTTCCATAAAATTCAGTTGACAGTTTGCGCTTTTAGTGTCCACCCCGTTTCGTGTCTCCCCCCAACTCCGTATTTCGCAGTAACTGTAGCGGAGTTTTCGTAATCATGAAAAACAAACTAGCCAAATACCTCACTTTGCTCACTATTCTTCGAAGAATGATTGATATCTATGGCGGTAGCCGTACTTCCTGTTCTATGTTTTTAAGAACGCTGCCATGTAATATTAGTTGGCGAAAAACGTCGCAGCGAGACATTTTAATAGACGCCATCTAACTGCGTTAAGTACATCCGAACGTTGTTGAATAGGAGCGTTTTCTTAACGTTCCGAAATGCTTGCTAGTATATTGAAACCCAGAGCATCAAAAATTTCCTCAATTAGGGGTCGCAACTTTGGCTGGTTGTTCCACCATAGTTGAAAAATGACAATGGAGTGCTCAATCAAAGGACGAAGAAATAGGCGAAGCAGCGTCAGCGTCTCAACGATTTTTATTTTTTTTTTATTTCGGCACTTGATTTAAATTTATGAAATAAAAAATACTAAGGCAGCTTCGCTCTACTGGTTCCAAGCCTGAACGAAGTGCGAAGCTGGGCGGCATTCTTTGTTTCTCTTTATTTTTGTCATTCTTTCTTCCTCTCTTTCATTCTTCTTCTGTTAATATTTTCCTTAGTTTTTTTTTCATTTTTCTGTCTATTTCCATTTATCTCTCTCTTTCTTGCTGTTTCTTCGCTTTCTCTCTATTTCTTGTAGCTTCCTCTTTCTTTGTATCTTTTTCTTTTCTATCTATCTCTATTTCTTTCTCTGCCTTCGTTTCTCTTTAGTTCAACACTTTTCTTTCTGTTTCTACATTTGCTCCTCTCTAGTCCTCTCCTGCTCATTCTGTCTATGCTGTGCTTTACTCTCTCCCATCCTCGTTTTCCCTCCTCCTCACCTCTCTTCCGATTCTCACTTTCTTCTTTGTTTGTCACCCTCACTTTCTCTCTGTCTTTCTTGCTCTTTCTATCATTCTTTTTATTTCTCTCTCTCGCTCTCTCGCTTGCTTCCCCTTTATTTCTATCTTTTTTCTTTCTGTATTTCTTCCTCTCTTTTTCTTTGAGTATCTCTCTTTCTCTGCTCCTTTCTTTTTGTGTCTTTCTTTCTCTCTATTTCTCTCTATGCTACCGATCAGGTTACTGTATCCCGCTCCGGAGATATCGCCGCACGTGTTTTGGAGCGAAGTAGAAGACCAAGGAGACGACGACGATGGAAAAGAGGACGAAGAGAGCTCGTGCCGGTTCATGATGACCATTATTTCTGTTTCCGAAAGACCAATTGTGGTGAGCTTAATCAGCTCCGCTGTTAAAATTTAGAGGACGCTAGCGCTTCGTCCTCAACAGCAGGACGCCTAGGGTCAGCGGGTCCCGTGCACATCGCCTTAATCGCTAGCCTAGCTTCCCTTCTTGACGAACACCTCAACCGCTCCGCAAAAAAACGAACGTCATTGGGCGTGCAAATTATCCGTTTAAAACTATCCTAGGGCTAGCGGCGCTAGTTTGAAACTAGCGCTGCCGGCGGCCTAGTAAAAACAATGAGTAACACCCTGCGGCGTGTGGCTCGAGGTGGCTGCGAGACACATCAGACCCGGACCTTGCGGCAGTAAATATGTGTTCGTTGTTTGCTCCCTCTGTGTCCTCTTTGAGGGTTCCGGCCGACAGCCTTCCCTGAGAACACAACGCATAGTCCTTACGACTGAATGAGCAGGCTATGATTAAAATGAGGTCCCACAGGTTCGTCGGCAATGAGGTCTTCATGAGATGGGGATGATCAGGTGTCGCGACGACTCCCAGCATAGTCTAGCCAAGGCACGCAGATGGCACTGGTCCTGCGTGCGGCCTCAGCACAAAGCCACGCCCTCTATTAGGCCTTCTCCAGAACAGGCCTCGCTCCGTCCGAGGCGGCGACGACTATCAGCAGCAGGCCGTCCCTGCCCCACACGCCGTCACAGCAGGAGCCACGCCGAGCGTCTCCCTCGGCTCCAAGGCCTCGTCAGGAACCGTGAGCAGGTGTTACAGGGAGAGTGCACTGGTTCTCCATGTCCTAGAA